>NC_041390.1:10681594-10691583 GCF_002162155.2 Triticum dicoccoides
TGGGCGGGGGTTGATGTTTTGTTATGTATGGGATGTGGTGCCACGTCAGCCCGGCCTAGGGTCGCCGTAGGGACAGGAGGGAGAGGAGGAGGGTTGGATTTTGGCTTTTAATTCTTTTCAAGAGGCAAATTCATGAAAACAATTCTTCTTTTTTGAACACAAGAAAATAATTCAAACTTAGATTCTCATGCAGTATAAAATTGTTTTCTCGCCTCACCAAACCCTTGCAGAAAAAATCGAACTTAGATTCTCGTGTGGGAGACAATTCGAAATAAAGGTTTTTTCAATTCAAACTTAGATTCTCATGTAGAAAATTGAATGACTAATTACTACAAGTCAAAAGCTTTAGAGACACACCAAAAATTTATATTTTACTAGTGTTGTTGGATGGATATAGGTTACTGGAGGTATGAGGTGAGGAGATGAACTCCCTTTATATAGAAGGGAAATGGTTGTAACCAGAAACATCAAGTTCATCCTTAACCATTTATTCACACTAAGTAAGATATAAAAATACATCGGCTCCTATTTGAATCGATTAAAAACCTCCTAGTATTCAGTGAGCAATAAGATATGAGCATGAAGCCGCGCAGAACAAGGGAGCCATGGCGAGCCCCATGCCATATGGTGTATGTCTCACGGGCTCCACATGATGCCCTTGGCATTTCCTTCAGTCTCATCACTTATATGTTCAAAATACTTTTATGTCATGTTTACATGGTGGCGCGTGAGCCACCACGTCATGCCTGGCCGATGGTGGTTGAATCAACCGGTTGCCTGCCTTCTCCTTTGAAACAGCTGCAACCCCCATATGATAGTGGGTCCGGGTCATCCACCCGACGCAAGTCATTTTGTCAGGCATTCGGTCTATGTGATCCTATTCTTGTCAAGCATTGCTACAATATTTTTGTAAGTGATTTGGCCGTCTCATTCCAAAGTACACATTTGATATTCTTAACAGATAGGGCATCACATATGCAAACATTGACTAGTAGAAACATACATTAAGATTGGTTAAGGTTTCTCCAATGGCTTATCTTTTGACGATCCATGATAGATGTAAATGATATAGAACAATTCATTTGTTGACCTTGCTATAGTATCAGATCTTCTACCTTTTTGAATTTTAAGAAAATTCTAGGAAAAGTAAGGCTGGCTATTTTTTTGGCGAGAAGAACCCCAAATTATATTGAAAATAAGCATTGGTACAATGCCACCCTAGAAAAATAAGAGATTACAAATAGCACCATGGGGAACCAATCTAGCCACACCACCAACGGGAATGAGGATGCACCGCCGCTCCCTGCCGGCGAAACACTTGGCTGTGCGCACAGATTAAAGACATTGGGAAGTCATCCTCAGTCCAGGAGGACCAGCATGCCAGAGATAGGTCAGATTGGAACTGCATCGCCACTTGCGCCGGCTTGTTGAACGACGACGATGAAAGCGCTGCCACCGATGGGAGGCTACAAATCCGGAGTCGACACGCTCCTACAAAAGCTCCATGCCCCCATGTCGGCGCTAGAGCGCATGTCATCACAACGGCGGGGCCAGGGCATAAAATCCACCTCGAGTTCGGCATCGCCGCCGCACCAGTCTCGATTGGTTAGCCTGCTACCAGATCTACCAACGATCGCCTCACAACGACCCACCGGAATCGAATCTGAAGCAAATTTATTCCACGCCACCACCACCATAACCATCAAGACAACAACGGTGGAAGGATGACAAGCACACATTGCCATCAACTCCGAGGTGCCGCCATGAAGGTCGTCGCCGGTGTGGGAATAGAGTTGAGCCAGATTTATTCGCCCGGACGCTGCCCCGACCACCCCAACCCTAACCCTACCTACTAGGCCAGAACGGAGGAGGAGATCCCCCCTCCCAATAAATCGTACAAAAATAACGAGAAAGAAACCAACGCAAAAATAATCCCCATAGAAATATATATTATACGCGTAATCCAGATGTTGCAGATCGGACTTCCATATTAGCACTTTGAGAAAATACCAGTCCTGATCATAATGCACTATGTACAATTCTTTTTCTAAAAGAATCTTGAGCATGACCCTGCCACATGTTCTTAATCTTATGTAACGAACATCATGGGCAAAAAAAAGTATGCACTGGATCATGCAATCCTAATCAATAAATGTACCCATCGGCTTACCACATCTAGCTTTTGCGAATACTGAAGAGGGAGCCGCGGTCAGGTGTAAGTTACATCGAGAACGACAATGAGCAGAACATCACCTTCAACGAAATGGTTGGTTCAAATTCTCAATGTAACTTACACCCACCGCCTCTCCCTCCTCGGTATTCTCAAATGGACAATTGAAGGACTTGGTACTACAAGTGTCAAGCTGTTGTTGGCTGAATATAGGTCGTGGAGGTATGAGGAGAGGAACTCCCCTTATATATAGAAAGAAATTGGTTGTAACCCAAAACTTCAAGTTCATCCTTATCCATTTATTCACATTAGGTATGATCCAAAATTACATTGGTTCCTATTTGATTCGATTAAAAACCTCCAAGTATCAGTGAGCGCTAAGATATGAGCAGAACCGCGCAAAACAAGGGGCTATGGCCCCACAAGGGACCCATGCGCTGGGATGTGCCACCATGCCTCATGGGCCCCACATTGCACCATAGGTGTTGTCCTTCGGTCGCATCACTTATATGTTCAAAAAATTTATGCCATGTTTACATAGTGCCGCGTGAGTCGCCAGGTCACGTTGAACCGATGATGGTTGAATTATCCACCTACTGCCTTCTCCCTTAAGGCTCATAACAGCCGTTTGGGAGGTGGGTCTGAGTCATTTGTCAGGCCCACACGACGGTTGTTGGGCCGACATTCGGCATGTGTGACCTTCATCGAGTGACACATCCTCGTCAAACATTGTGACAATTTTTTTGTAAATGACTTTGATAGTTTTGTTGCCAAAGCACACGTTTGATGTTGCAAACAAATGGAGCATCACATATGTAATGCATGCAGGACCAAATGAAGACACAAGGAGGGGTTTGCACCTTGGGCGTTAGCGTGGCAGGTCACACATGCACTAGCTCGAGTGGGTTGGTTGAATCGAACCTTTAGTAATTTTACATTATTAACTTGGAGAAGGTCCTAAAAATTCAAACTTGGAAAAACATGGTTTAAAAAACCATAGTTTCAAAATCACGAATTTGCGCTTTCAAAACAAATAGTATCATGAACCGTCCCAAGCAGCAATCACATTTTAACGACAAGAGATTAGATGCACGCCATCACTATACTTTAGTACAACTAATACTGGTGGTTTGGCCTTAGCGCTCTTCTTCCGTCAAGTCGTCTTTCTGCCAGATGTCGACCTCTTGGTCTTGGATCTAGCCACTGATGAGTTTCGGTCTTCCCCGTCGGAGATCTATATAGATTGGCGTATGTTGCCCCTAGATATCTAGATCGAAAAGGCTTCGGTCGCGCGCACTCATATTATCAGCCAGTACGGCCTCAAGAGGGCGCGTCGTGAAGCTTCACTTTCTTATTGGTGCCATGGGACATGTCTAAGTCAAGATTATCAAGGCATTGATAGATGTGGAGAAAGTCATGAATGTTGCGATTGGAGGTCTTGAAGCTCTGTTGGAAGGGTGTTTTGAATGCGATGAAGACCGTGTGTCAGGTGTTTGCTGACTTGCAACAACGGCCTCAACAAGCGGGGATGGAAGCACTAGAGGGCTACTTTTTTTTTGGTGCTCCTCGAGTACCAAGTCTCGATTCCCAGGATGAAAACCCAAGGTTTGGCCTTTGTTGGTTGTACCTGGCAATGACCTTGTTGAAGGCATTACTTTTTGGGTGAACTCGGACTTTCTTCATGGTGAAAACCCAACATCTTCGATCGGGCAACGACAACAATGCATGTGTATTGTTCCCTTCTTGGAGGCATTGCTTTTGGAGAACCTCTTTTGTAATTCGGTTGTTGTCTTCAGTGGTGGTTAGAGTGTTGTTGATGCTAGTGATTGATCACCATGGCGGGGGCTTGTTAGTTGTGTGTATCCTTCTATTCTTTCTATTCTCTTGTTTGCTTGTGTGTATCCTTGATGTCTTTGGACATCTTATTGGTACAAAGACTGAGTGTAATTGATATATGCGCGATATTAACATATCCCCTTTGTCAAAAAGGTAAAAGAACTTTCACTTGGTAAGTGATACGTTCATTCTGCATCATGCTTTTATATCGATATTTATTGCATTATGGGATGTTATTACACATTATTTCACAATACTTATGCCTATTCTCTCTTATTTTATAAGGTTTACATAAAGAGGGAGAATGCCGACAGCTGGGATTCTGGGCTGGAAAAGGAGCAAATATTAGAGACCTATTCTGCACAACTCCAAAACTCCTGAAACTTCATGGAAACGTTTTCGGAATATATAAAAAATACTAAGCGCAAGAAGTTCACCAGGGGGGCCACACCCTGCCCACGAGGGTGGGGGCGCCCCCTACCTCGTGGGCCCCCTAGTGGCTCTCCGATGGCCATCTTCTGCTATATGGAGTCTTTCAATGAGGAAAAAATCATAAGCCATTTTCTCGGACGAAACTCCGTCGCCACGAGGCGGAACCTTGGCGGATCCAATCTAGGGCTCCGGCAGAGCTGTTCTGCCGGGGAAACTTCCCTCCGGGCGGGGGAAATCATCGCCATCGTCATCACCAACGCTCCTCTCATCGGGAGAGGGCAATCTCCATCAACATCTTCACCGGCACCGTCTCCTCTCAAAACCCTAGTTCATCTCTTGTATCCAATTCTTCTCTCCATGTCCGGGATTGGTAATAGTAGGTTGCTAGTAGTGTTAATTACTCCTTGTAGTTGATGCTAGTTGGTTTATTTGGTGGAAGATCATTGTCCAGATCCTATATGCATATTAATACCCCTCTGATTATGAACATGAATATGCTTTGTGAGTAGTTACGTTTGTTCCTGAGGACATGGGAGAAGTCTTGCTATTAGTAGTCATATGAATTTGGTATTCGTTCGATATTTTGATGATATGTATGTTGTCTAGCCTCTAGTGGTGTTATGTGAACGTCGATTACATAACACTTCATCATTATTTGGGCCTAGAGGAAGGCATTGGGAAGTAATAAGTAGATGATGGGTTGCTAGAGTGACAGAAGCTTAAACCCTAGTTTATGCCACTACTAGGGAAAACCCTAGCAGTAGCGCTGGTTTTGTGCTCACTAGTAGCGCGGGTAGGCGCGCTACTAATAAGGCGCTACAGTTATTGCTTAGCAGTAACGCGTGCTGCACACGCTACTGCTAGGACAAATAGCTGCAACGCTTGTTCACTCCCGCGCTGCTGCTAATGTAACTACTGGCAGCGTGTTTTCTTTCCATCGCTACTAGTATTGTTTTTTTATTTTTTTATTTTTAGTGTATTTATGCGCCATCGTACAAATATTGGTACAATACCAGGTATGAGGTTTTACATCATTATGTCCATAACAGTGTGTCAAATGAAGGTGGATTAGGTTCAAGTGGAGGCAATATGTGGTGCATGTCAAAAGTATACTACTAATCCAAACTTGATCTAGTTTGGACTAGTAGTACTTTCGATGTGCACCACATGTTGCCTCCACTTGAATCTAATCCGCCAGCACAAGCTATTTAATCATCATCATAATCATTAGCACCAACAATATTTATTTAATCACCACTAACACTAGCTAATAATAATCATCAGTCATTACCACCAACACTAGCTATTTTATCATCATAGTAATAGTGTAGCACATCATCATCCTCAAACTCATTTCTAGCTAATCACTCCTGCTGCTCTCTTTTAGGTAAAACAACATAAAACATGTGTAGCTCTCCTCCTTGATCAAGTTGGAGCATGCAGATGAACCTGTCTCCTAATTTTGGGTAGCACATCTGTTTGCTGCCCCCTAGTACTTGTCTGCGCTCCCCCATCACATATCTGGTCAAGTCTTGCACTATTAAGCATTCATCGCTGATCTTGAATGCACTAAAGTAACATGTAGGATATCTTGGCCGTAAGCTAATAATACTCATGGTACCTTTAGTCTTGATCCCATAAGGCACAACATTCATCGGGAGTCCCTGTTGAAGAACATCGTATGGTCACATACTTAGCAATGAAGTTTAGCTTCACAAATAATGTATGGAAAAGATGCACCGAGGACAAATAGTAAAAATCTTACCATCCTTCCTAAATAGATGTGACCGTAGTTCATAACGAACATTATTGGTCGCACGTTTTCAGTACTAATATTTCTAAGTCCAGGAAGAAAATTTGTCTTCACGGTATCAAGATCCTCAAGCCATGAAACATAATGACTTAGCTCCTCGTAGTTTAGTTCAGCCCCGGGACAGTAGTAGGTCCTGTCTACCAAGCGCTGGACATGTTTGCTTGCACCGAAATAAGCTGACAATACAAATTAGTTGTCAACTATTTTTGAATAAACAATATCAAAGACATAAATATGGTTGAGAAACTTACATTTTGGTGTAACTGGAGGCGTCTGCACATCGACCCAGATGTCGGTATTACCTTCAATATCATCTTCCGGACGAATATCAAAGGTGATAACCATATCAGGCTGAAATGCATAAGTCTTGCATAGTGCTCGCCATGTTTTGCATCCAAAATAGTGAAGGAAATATGCCCTAGAGGCAATAATAAAGTTATTATTTATTTCCTTATATCATGATAAAAGTTTATTATTCATGCTAGAATTGTATTAACCGGAAACATAATACATGTGTGAATACATAGACAAATAGAGTGTCACTAGTATGCCTCTACTAGACCAGCTTGTTAATCAAAGATGGTTATGTTTCCTAACCATGGACAAAGAGTTGTCATTTGATCAACAGGATCACATCATTAGTTGAATGATGTGATTGATATGACCCATTCCATTAGCTTAGCACCCGATCGTTTAGTATGTTGCTATTGCTTTCTTCATGACTTATACATGTTCCTATGACTATGAGATTATGCAACTCCCGTTTGCCAGAGGAACACTTTGTGTGCTACCAAACGTCACAACGTAACTGGGTGATTATAAAGGAGCTCTACAGGTTTCTCCAAAGGTACATGTTGGGTTGGCGTATTTCGAGATTAGGATTTGTCACTCCGATTGTCGGAGAGGTATCTCTGGGCCCTCTCGGTAATGCACATCACTTAAGCCTTGCAAGCATTGCAACTAATGAGTTAGTTGCGGGATGATGTATTACAGAACGAGTAAAGAGACTTGCCGGTAACGAGATTGAACTAGGTATGGGATATCGACGATCGAATCTCGGGCAAGTAACATACCGATGACAAAGGGAACAACGTATGTTATTATGCGGTCTGACCGATAAAAGATCTTCGTAGAATATGTAGGAGCCAATATGAGCATCCAGGTTCCGCTATTGGTTATTGACCATAGACGTGTCTCGGTCATGTCTACATTGTTCTCGAACCCGTAGGGTCCGCACGCTTAAGGTTACGATGACAGTTATATTATGAGTTTATACATTTTAATGTACCAAAGGTTGTTCAGAGTCCCGGATGTGATCACGGACATGACGAGGAGTATCGAAATGGTCGAGACATAAAGATTGATATATTGGAAGCCTATGTTTGGATATCGAAAGTGTTCCGGGTGAAATCGGGATTTTACCGGAGTACCGGGAGGTTACTGGAACCCCCCGGGAGCTATATGGGCCTAAGTGGGCCTTAGTGGAAAAGAGAAAGGGGCAGCCCAAGATGGCCCACGTGCCCCTCCCCTCCCTTGGTCCGAATAGGACAAGGAGAGGGGGCCGGGCCCCCTCTCTCTTTTCCCCCCTCCGCGAATCCTATTCCAACTAGGATTGGGGGGGGGGGGGGAATCCTACTCCCAGAGGGAGTAGGACTCCTCCTGGCGCGCCTCTCCTAGGCCGACCGCACCCCCCCCTTGAGCCTTTATATACGGAGGCAGGGGCACCCCAGAGAAACACAAGTTGATCCACGTGATCATATTCTTAGCCGTGTGCGGTGCCCCCTTCCACCATAGTCCTCGATAATATTGTAGCGGTGCTTAGGCGAAGCCCTGCTGCAGTAGTACATCAAGATCGTCACCACACCGTCGTGCTGACGGAACTCTTCCCCGACACTTTGCTGGATCGGAGTCCGGGGATCGTCATCGAGCTGAACGTGTGCTAGAACTCGGAGGTGCCGTAGTTTCGGTGCTTGATCGGTCGGGCCGTGGAGACGTACGACTACATCAACCAAACGCTTCCGTTGTCGATCTACAAGGGTACATAGATCATACTCTCCCCTCTCGTTGCTATGCATCACTATGATCTTGCGTGAGCGTAGGAAATTTTTTGAAATTACTACGAAACCCATCAAATAGGTGTAGTCGTCTGAATTGTATAATTTTGCGTGGAAAATATAACCATGCTCGGTCTTCAAATAAACTTTCTTTACCTCCATAGTATGACTGAAACCTATCTTATCCAATACAAAAACTCTTGCATGGCAGGGGATACGCTAGTAGAATAGTAAAAAAATATAAGTTGAAGCAAATGAAGCAGATGTCATGCTTAATTACGAAAAAAGACTTGTCGTTGTGACTTACTATATCCACTTCGAAGTTCTCGTCCAGCTTGATGCTGAAGCGCCTATCATCATCTAGGAAGATTTCGTCGCACAGGCCGCGCTCGTCTTCACAGTATTTGCAAATACCGAAATCCTTTTTGTCGTCAGACATTTCCTATGTTCATAGTTAAAACATTAATTGAAAATCGATAGAAGACAACTACCAGGATACTCAACACACAAATCCGGGGCACTCGATATTTCCTATATATTCTGGCAAAAGGCATGCCAAAATTCACGGAAAAATCCGGCATGACCTTTGCTAAAATAGGATATATTGAGCGTCTGAAATTTGCCGGAATGGAAATGAATCAACACTCCGGCAAAATATAGTCCACTCGGAGGTGTAACCTGCAAACATGACCGGCCACTTGGATATTGAGCAACACAAGATATACATTTCAAAATATCTTATAAGACTCAAATTAGCATGCATTCAATAAGCAAAAGTAAATCATCTCATGCGTCCGTACATCGTCGAATATTATCACTAATACATCCCGAATAGGGTCATACATATAACATCACTAGTACAACTAAAACCCTAGCACACGACAGGGATTGGCGCGGGCGGTGGACACCCACAGAGAAGGAACCATCACGGGATCATAGCTCCAGTGAGATCCCTGGAGAACCTGCCAGGTATTGGAGAACCTGTGCTCCAACGCAAACAAGTAGCGACGGACGTGCGCGTCCTCCTCACTCACACGGTGACGCACCACCTCCGCGGAGTCCTCGAGCCTCTGGACCGTCACTGGCCCACGCGACCGCCACCAAAGAAGGTTCGGGTCAACGACAGGCTGGCTCCTCACCAACCTGCGCCCCCCGGTAGGTAGCGCCTCCCAGTACCACCCCGGCGGAGCCCAGTCCCGGACATGGCCCATCTGGTCAAGCAGGTGTCGTCCTCCGCCGACTCGACGACGAGGATGCAGGATAGGCATCGTCCACGTGGATGCGGGAAAATTGCTTTAACTAAAAAAATAGCGACAAGTTCTTACTAACTAGTTCTATTAATTCAACTAGTTCTTACTAAAAATAAACTTACTATAAATAAAAATATTTTAGTACCTAATTAGTACCTAGTTCTTACTAACTAGTTCTTACTAACTAGTTCTTACTAACTAGTTCCAACTATAAAGTGAAATAAGTGGTCAAATTTTACTCGATTTATGATTCATCTTAGAAATTTGATTCGTTTCCACCCTTACATGAACCCTAACTCATTCGAGCCGCATCCGCATCCGATTCGTTTCCACCCTAACTAATTTGATGGAGGTAGAAACCCTAGGCAGAGGTAGGGGAGAGGGAGGAGCAGGCGTGCTCACCTCGGGTGCCTGCGACGAGGGAGGGGCAGGCG
>NC_041390.1:10691909-10716225 GCF_002162155.2 Triticum dicoccoides
GCGGGGGCAGCGTCCGGGGCGGCGTTGAGGTCGGGGTCGGGGGCGGCGTCCCGGGCGGCGTTGAGGTCGGGGGCGGGGCCGGCGTTGAATCTGGGGTTGGGGGCGGCGTGGGGAGAGCGCGCGGCGGCCGAGGGGCGACGGCGGCGGCGAGAGTGGAGTTTATTTGGGGGATGAAGTGGCCGTGGGGAAGGACGAACCGCGTGGTTAAGTCAGAAGTACCAGTAGCGCATTCCAGAAAGGGCGCTGCTGCTACGTTAGCTACAACGCGTTCTGGAATACACGTTGCAACTATAGCGATTAGCAGTAGCGCTGGGCCATTATACGCGCTACTGCTAGGTTGGGCTAGCCATGTGCACCCAGTTCAAACGTAGCAGCAGCGCTTTTCGCTAGTACGCGCTACTGCTAAAGTCATAGCAGTAGCGCGGTTTATTTAGGCGCACTGCTATTAAGTAGCAGCAGCGCTTGATTTTGTACAGCGCTACTGGTAAAATTCTGTGTATAGGCTTTTCCCTAGTAGTGTGCGTTGCTTCGTAAGGGGCTGATTTGAATCCATATGTTTCATGATATGGTTAGGTTTACCTTAATACTTTTGTTGTAGTTACGAATGCTTGCAATAGAGGTTAATCGTAAGTGGGATGCTTGTTCAAGTAAGAACAGCACCCAAGCACCGGTCCACCCACATATCAAATTATCAAAGTACCGAACGCGAATCATATGAACGTGATGAAAACTAGCTTGACGATATTCCCATGTGTCCTCGGGAGCGCTTTTTTCTATATAAGAGTTTGTCCAGCCTTGTCCTTTGCTACAAAAAGGATTGGGCCATCTTGCTGCACTTTATTTACTTTTGTTACTTGTTGATCGTTACAAATTATCCTATCACAAAACTATCTGTTACCACTTATTTCAGTACTTGCAGAGAATACTTTGCTGGAAACCGCTTATTATTTCCTTCTGCTCCTTGTTGGGTTCGACACTCTTACTTATCGAAAGGACTACGATAGATCCCCTATACTTGTGGGTCATCAGTAAGACAATTGAGCAAAACTAGAATAATTTACGAAAATTGATTCAAATCACTCAGAACGACGCGTACGTCCGCTGGCTCAGTGGCCGTCGGATCAGATTTTAATCAAATGGCTCATGAGCAACTCTTTTACCTAGACTAGATTTTGCGAGTGAGCAGTTGTTGCAATCTCCCCCACCGCAACAAGTGATGTGTTGTGGGATCTAAATCTGGATTCCCTCGTGAGTGGCCGCGTCCCATGCTCTCCCGAGCTCCCGGACAAGCCGACACCTCCATGGGCTGCTTCGACCGTCACCATTGCTGCTCAACGCCGGCAGCACGCCGAATAGGACACCGGAAGGCATGCAGACGAAGTCGCCTCTCCCCATGTCCATGTGTCTGCTCGCAACTAGTGTCCATGGCCGTCGTCACCTAGCTATCCCGCTCTAGCCGCGTGCCGCATTTGCCTCCACCATGATCATCATTGCATAGGCAACACCCCTCCTTCCTTCCCCAACTAGACCGAGCTCCTGCTCAAGGCCATGACTGCAAGCAATGCAACACGATGACTTTCTACAACAAGACATCTGCTGCAAAAAGCTTTGCAACAAGAGCTTTGTTGCAAAAAAATATATGCAAAATAACATTTGTTTCAAATGTTTCTGGAATGAGACTTGTGCTGCAAAAGGATTCTCCCAACACGACTTCGGTTGCAAAAGTGACGACGACGCTTGGCCAAGAATTGCGTCAGATCGGACGGCTCTTAGACTGGCTCCGCCGGCCGACATGTAGCCCCACCCTTAATTTATTGATTACTATTCTCGATGGTATTTTGTGCAGTCAATTGTTGTTTTCTTTTATCTCAATTGTATTTGTGTCATTGCGAAAAAATCATTAGGAAAACTGAAATGACTGCCACTCTTAAAATTTAATCCCTTTGTAAGTTAATATAAGATGTATTAAAACAAATTCAAATTGTATTTGAACTCAAATAGCTATTATTCTTAAATAAACTCAAATTGAATGTGAACTCAATTGTATTTGTGCCATTCCGAAAGAAAATAATGCTCATTAGAAAAACTGAAATGACAGTTACTCTTAAAATTTACTCGCTCTGTAAAGTAATATAAGACATATTAGAATAATTTCTAAATTTATTTTTACTCTAAATAAACTCAAACCGAATTTGAACTCAAAGGTTTATTCAAAAATTTAATAAACTCAAATTCAAAGTAAGACCACAGCACTTACTTTTGATCGGAGGGAGCATTATTTATGCAAGGATTTAGTAAAAATTATTCAAAGTCAAAATTGTTTCAAAATTGGGACTGTTCTATTTCTTTTAGAACTGCAAACCAGAGTGCACCGAGCGGCCCAGATCAACCGAAGCCAGCCAGCCCACCCGACGGCATTCTCCCCTCCGGCAAGCTCCGCGCGAAACCCTAGCCAGCCCCGCCGGCCGCCGCCGCCGCCGCCGCCCCCCTCCCGTCCACGGTCCACCCGCGACTTCCCGAGGCCACTCCGGCCACCGGAAGCCATGGCGCAGAGGGCGGCGGGCGCGCTTCTGCGGCGGTCCCTCGGGCTCGCGCCGCCGACGGTCCCCAGGGCCCTGAGCACCAGCGCCGCGGCGCCGGCCGCGGCCGAGGGAGAGGCGGCGGCCAAGGCGAAGAGGAGCAAGAAGAAGAACCTGTTCGACGTGGTGCAGTTCCTGCCGGACTGGGGCGTCGGCTACAAGGTCGCCAAGACCACCTGGCGCGACGTCTCCTACCAGATCACCAAGATCAACCTCTACAAGGTCATCATCCTTCTCGCTCGAAATTAATCTCTTGTATGTTTGTATCCATCTCCCTAACTTTGTTGTGATCCATGTAGGATGGCCGCCACGGGAAGGCGTGGGGGATTCGGCACAAGGCCGGTGAGTCTCTGCTCTCTCCCCTGCTTAATCTTGCCCCTGATTGATTAGTAAGGCGATGCGCAGCTTGAAGATCGATGTCGCTGTGCTGTTGTTGACTGAATGATGCCCGCTAATTGGTAGTTTGGTCGAGTGTGAGAGATTCGACAAGGTCCCCGGTGAAATGGTAGTTTGACCCCGGGGCATCAATCTCTGCAGTTGTGTGCACTGGTATCTGATGTCGCCGGTGTCAATAGTTTAATATCCCCCTGAGCGATTAGTAAGGCGATGCGCGATTTGAAGATCGATGCCGCTGTGATGCTCTTGAATGAATGATGCCCGTTAATTGGTAGTTTGGTCGGGTGTGAGAGATTCGACAAGGTCGCAGGTGGAATGGTAGTTCGGCCCCTGGATGGAAGACTACTTATGCTGCGCATCAATATGTGCAGTTGTGTGACATTAAACTATTGATCATTCTGATTCTGGTGGTTTGCAGATTGTCTTCGTCGATTTAATTTGGTTATGCTTGATCATTCCGATTCCGGATAACATTGTCGTGGTGGTTTGTAGCTGTCTTGACTAGTCAGTTTGATATGTATACAGTGCAGTGAGTTTAGCGCTTTAGGCAAGGTAACAATAGATTTCCTCGCTCAAATACTTGATGTGGATATGCAATGTGACTGACAATTCCTAGCTGTGCATACTGTAGAGTGTAGACTGTAGTGTATGGTACATTTCCTGGGGCTAATGTCTTACCAAGTAGCAACTTTATGAAGATACCCGACAACACAAAAACGTACGCTTGACAGTTTAACCAGGTTTAAATGGATGCATGAAATACAGTCGGTATGATTTTCAACATCGCTAACAAATCATTCCTGACAAGTAACTGACCACTATCGTGTTAATGTTATAGAGATAATATGATTCCTCCACTAGGTTAGATGTTATATAAATTCTGATTAATATGAAACTTCATGTTGTATCTGCCTCTCTTTCATTAACATGGAAGATTCTACACCGACTTCTTCTTTGAATTAGACAGGCAGATGATATTGCCTCCAAAAGCAAAAAAAAAAAAAAGTTTGCTCTGGCTCATGTTCAGTGCTGTGCCAAAATGTTCAGTTGATTGCTGCCCCGGTTACCCCAAGCTATTCTCTTTTCCTTTTCATATATGTCAAGACCAGATAGATAGGTGTTATTAACTGCCCTTTAATCATGTTTTCATGTTGCTGTTTGCACATGTAGAAACCTGCCACACACATATAACTTAACATGTTCCCAAACCATGTAGAAACTTGCCACACACATAGAACATGACATAGCTGAAATAAGTAATCGATGTCAGGATTATTTTCACCGGGTGAGGGATTCCTCACTTTAGCTGATCTATGTTTCTCTTGCAGGTGTGCAAGTTGCTGACGCTCCAATAAAACTCAGCGGAGTGAACAAGCGTGGGTGGAAGTACATAAAGACGTCACAGAAGACGGTGCAGGATATCCCCGCAGCAGAGATGCCAGCTGCTGCCACCTCCACTGCTTAATTCATTACAGGCTAGAACATTTGAAGGTGGCAAAACTTGCTCCTGTAGAAGTGTAGCGTTGAACTGTTCAGATGGTTGGTTGATGTGCCATCTCCACTCTTTCGTAGTTTCCATGCTTTCCAGGGTTTTAGGCATAGTTGAAAGGGTTCTCGTGTGACCCTGGATTGTCATTCACGCCACGCTTTCTTGTTGAAGCTAAAGATGATGTAGCGCCCAAAACATTTTTTTTTTTATTTTTTTACATTTTTGCAATGCTGCATTTCCATCAGAAACAAGTGTGTCGCCTTGACATTAGTTTGGTTGGGTGGATCTCATGTAATAAAAGTTGGATCTGTCTAGGACACATCTAGATGTGACATAGTTAACCTGATGTCCACTATGTTTGTGATCTGTTGTTTTTTTGTCCCAACTTTTTTTTTGTTCCTTGTTGCTACGTCACTTGTGGGAGATAGATGTGACATCCTTAAAAAACATCTAGAGTACTTCTTATCACCAGCGACTCGACTTGCTCCAGCAGTCTTGCGCTGCGCCCTGAGATACATCCTTTATCAATCTGCGCGAATGGTTTACAGTCAATCCCTTCCTTCGCTATGTAGCGTCTCTCACCTTTTGATATTCTCACCACCCTTAAGCAGGCTTGACTTCTTCTCAATTTCCTCAACTGAACATTGCACTATCTTATCTATGCCCTCCTTAATAGGCACTGGGTGTGGCCTCATCACCCACCCAGTCATTCGTCCTCCTATCGGCCTTTCATTTGAAAGAGGAAAATGGAAAATGTGTATGATAAGGAATTCGAGCGACAAATTAATTTTCCTCATCCAGAAGACATACATGGTTCTGATTTGAGCAATGAACCAAAGAGGCATAATGCTTTCATTTGAACATAATGCTTACTCCACGAACATTTCCTATGGAGAAAACTGTTTAGAATTACAAATTAAGATGCAACATCTACCAATACCCACACGGTGCAACTATGCAACTTCAAAATATTTCATAACTCGAAGGTTGCAGCACATTTTTTTTTCACCGGAATAATAGCTTCGGAATGTTATAAAGCACTGCAAGTATCGATTCTATCTGGAACTAATAAGCTGCAGACAGCTCAAAAAAAAAAAAAACCTGCAGACTATATGACTTGCAGGCATGAACTGCTACCTGCATGTTTTTTTGTGTAAAGTACTTCTTTTTATTATTCTACAGCCTGAAAATCTCGCACACCATTTTTTTATTTAAAAGATGTAGCATAGCTGTGATTTTTTTTTTGCTGCAAACAAACATAGCTGGACATCTGGCGAGTTGTCGTCATGGTTCTCCTAGCCGGTGCATAATCCATGTTATAATTCAATAAGAAGTTCAATTCTTCTATTTTTTTGCTTTTCGTTCAAATCTTTTAAGCTATGGAACAGGGGCATAAATCAATTTGCATAGTGTGATTTTAACATGGCACAAAACATGGGTCAATGGCTCTCAGCGAACCCAGGCTCTTCTAATTGGGAGAGGTTTTAGTTCTAATTTCTCGTCCATCCAAGGAGAACGAGTCAAATGAGAGTTGTATACAAATCGACAGAGAAAAAAGACCCAAAAAAGATTTTCCCTAAGAGAGCAAGGAATTTTTTATTTCTTTTATATAATTCTCCTTCTTAGGGAATTTTTGAACCACACTTTAAGGCAATTTTCTTGACAAGCATAGCTCCCCCCCTATTGCCCCCGCCGACCGGCTATCCGCCCGGGCATGCATACCCCCCACACCCTCCCCCCTCCCCTATTTCCGTGCCCCTGTACCCCTACCACTATACCCTAACCCTACGGTATCTATACTCTCTGCCCTACTGTATCCTATACATTCTACTCTTGCTCTACTTGGTGATGAACCTGCTGAGACACATGTCTATAAACTTTACTACAGTGGTCGGTGACGTCCTCCTCCTGCTCCCGCATCGAGACTCCACCATCGAGGGATTTTATGATGGCGCCACAGCCTCCGATGTGCGCACCATTATTCTCCCCCATCTTCAGTGTCGACGGCCGACGTCCTTGGGCACGCCAGTGCCCTGGCCGGCCGGCCATACCGCGACATTTTCACATAGAAGGGGAACAATTTCCTCATCGACATTCTCTCGGATTTGGGGATCGACTCGCTCGGGGAGATGGAGCGGATGAAAAGGCTATATCTCGTTTGTAGGAAGACGGTAGGACTCTTACCCAAGCACCCAAGGATTTTTTTTTTTTGCGGGAGCACAAGGATTCAACCCAAGACCTTCTGGGTGCTTCGCAACGTTACTAGCCACTAAGTCACAGTCTGGTTTGTGTTAAATTAGAATGGCGCGTCCAACTTGAAGGAAAACAGCCGGGTCTCCACTGTTTTTTTTTGCTTTTGTTTTTCTTGTTTTTTCATCGATATTCCTTTGCTTCTTTATTTCGATTTACTGGATTTTTCTTTTCTTGTTTTTCTTTCCTTTTTTTCTCGGTTTTAACTGCCTTTTTTTTTATTTTCATTCTTTTTTCTTCATTTTGCTTTGGTTTTGTTTGTCTCTTTCTCATTTTTCATCGGTTTCCTTTTGTTTTCTCTTGGGTTTTCACTGTTTTTCTATACACAGTTTTGGCATATATCTAATACAATTTCTAATACATGTTTAACATTTTTCAAATACAAGATTAACATTTTTAATACATGGTCAACATTTTTTCTATACACATTTAATATTTTTAAATACTATATCTACATTTTTTAGTATATGGTTAACATTTTCTATATATACATTTAACATTTTTTCAAATGCTCGAGTAACATTTTTCAAATCTAGATCAACATTTTTTAATAGATGGTCAAACTTTTTTTCTATACACATTTGACATTTTTTTTTTCAAATGCTTGATTAACATTTTTTAATACATGGTCATTTTTTTATATACAAATTTAACATTTTTTCAAATAATTGTTAATTTTTGTGAAATTATTGGGTTAATGTTTTTCAAATACATGATCAACCTTTTTCACATACATTGTTTTTTTTGTATACATGAGAATCATTTTCTCTGCACACATTTAACATATTTTAAATGCTTGGTAACATTTGGAAAAAAATTATATAAATATTTCTTATATATTTAGAATATTTTAGAGTATAAATGAAAATGAAAAAAGTGAAAAAAATGAAAAAAGAAACTAGGTTGTGGGCTCCCTGCGCCTGGGCTGGCTGGCGCCTCGCTTCAGGCAAGTCTTCCCTGGGACTCGTTAGAAGCGAGGTATAGCAGATGTCAAGTAGAATTCGGCCCTTAAGCGCCCTTTTACCTCATCACAAATGGCGCACACCTCCTCGTCATGTTGGGCTGGCCCAGCTAGCGCCTCGTTTCCCGTGAGTTTGGTGCGAAATCACTAGTTATTGAGAGTACTCGTATTTCTCAAAAAAAAAGTTAATGAGAGTACTCGTTGCAAAGATCACCCTAACCTCCCAGGTTGTGACAAGTGACGCGCTGCATGTGCGCCATTTGTCGCAACCTGTGAGTTTTTCCTTTTTCGTAGATTCATTTATTCAAAACGTTTTCTCTTTTGAACCGTGCGTCCAAATCTCGAACCGCTTTCATCGTTGTATTCCTCGCGTTGAGATCTTTAAAACTAAATCTCATGTTGGTAGATTTTGACAAATTTTTTTCCAGAAAACAACCGTACGAAAAAACTGAACCAGGACCACGAGTTTTTTCTCTTTCCGAAAGAGGCACGTTCGTGCCTCTCACGAAATCACAACCGTGCCTCTCGCAGAAGCAAAACCGTGACTCCCGCAGAAGGAAAAGAAAAGAAGAGAAAAACTGTTTTTTCCTTTTCGATGAGGCACGACCGTGACTTTCGTGAAAGCACAATCGTGCATCTCCCGGAAGCAAAACCGTGACTCTCGCACAAGAAAAATAAAACAAAAAACATATTTATTTTTCGTTTTTGAGAGGCACGACCATGACTCTCGCGGAAGTAAAACCATGACTCTCGTGAAAGAAAAAAAACAGAAAACATATTTTTTCTTTTTCGAGAGGCATGGCCGTGACTCTCGCTAAAGCACAACCGTGTCTCTCGCGGAAGCAAAATTGTGATTCTCGCGAAAGAAAAACAAACAAAAAATGCATTTTTTTCAATTTTGAGAGGCACGGCCATGACTCTCATGAAAGTAAAACTGTGTCTCTCGCGAAAGCAAAACCGTGACTCTTGCGAAAAAAACAGAAAATGCGTTTTTTTTCGTTTCTGAGAGACAATGTCGTGACTCTCGCTAAAGGGAAAAACGCCTTTTTACGCAATTTTTTTAAATTATTTTTTATCGGAAAACTAAGGAAGACCGGTGAAAAACCAAAATGTCAAAAAAAACATTTAAAAGGCCCAAAACATGCGGAAAAAAAACAAAATCCAAAGAAAGTGTCTGGAACGCGACACGTGGTGAATGACTGAGAGCATGCCAAGTGACGCTGATCATTGCGAGGCTCTCAAAGAAGCGCTCGTTAATTAGTTGCTCTCGTCTTGCTGAGCCTCGCTAGAAGCGCCGGTTTTGATTAGTGGCGATCGAAGGTGGTCCTACTTGGGCTGGCCCAGCAGAACGTCGTTCGCTCGCTTGCTGGCAGCGCCAAAAAATAACACAAAAAGTAGCGCTCCGCGATTAAAAAAGTACGATTATGGCTAACCACCGCACCAACTAAATACTAGCAGCTAATTACAGGGCGAAACTTTTAAGAGCACCGTAACAGCACATTTTATTGCACACTTGGTCCATTTACAGTGGCGCTTTGATACTCGAACTATTTTAAAACATTTTTGGAAAATGTGTTTTAATAACAAAAAATGTTTACAGCTCTCTAAAAAAGTTCGCATATTAAAATAAAAAGCATGACTACTCAAACTCTCATGTGTTAAAAAAAGTTCAAAAATGAAAAAAGTCATGAAATTGAAAAAATCACACTAATTTGGGAAAAAGTTCATTGATTTGACAAATGTTTACAAACTTTTTTGAGAAAAAATCTCGGTGGTCGGATTTGAAAAAAAACCCATTGAATTTGGAAAAAGTTCATCAAATTTGGAAACAGTCCATCAAAATTTAAAAAAGTTCATCGATTTGGAAAAAACTTCATCAAACTGAAAAATAGGTTCATCGAATTTGAAAAAATTTCACCTTAATTGAAAAATAGTTCATCGGTTTGGAAAAACTCATCAATTTTGAAAAAATGTTCACTGATTTTAAACAATGTTCATTCTATTTGAAAAAAACTCATCAATTTGAAAAAAGTTCACAGATTTTCAAAAAGGGTTCACGAATGCGAAAAGGTTCAAATTTTAAAATAAAAATCATGAAATTGAAAAAAGCACACTAATTTGGGAAAAAGTTCATGAATTTTAAAAAAAACTTTATCGATCTTGACAAATGTTCACGAACTTTTTGGGAAAAAATCTCGGTGGTCGGATTTGAAAGAAACCATCCAATTTGAAAAAAAGTTCATCAAATTTGGAAATAGTCCATAAAAAATGAAAAATGTTCATTGCATTTGAAAAAAGTTCATCGATTCCGAAAAAAGTTCATAAAAATAGGAAAAAAAAGTTCATCGAATTTGATAAAAATTGAGTTTATTTGAAAAATAGTTCATCGGTTCGGAAAAAAATCATCAATTTTGAAAACATGTTCTCAAATTAAAAAATGTGCATTCGATTTGAAAAAAGTTCATCATTTTGAAAAAAGTTCATGGATTTTCAGAAAGGGTTTTAGGAATTCAAAGGGTTCCAAATTTTGAATAAAATTCTCAAATCTGAAAAAAATCACCTTATTCGAAAAATAGTTGATCGATTTGGAAAATAAATTCATCTATCTTGAAAAATATTCACTTATTAAAAAATGTTTATTTGATTAGAAAAAATTCATTAATTTGAAAAAAAGTGCACAGACTTTCAAAAAGGGTTCATGAATTAGAAAAAGTTCAAAATTTTGATAAAATCTTTATGAAATTTGAAAAAAGTTCATCAAAATTGGTAATACAATTCACATAACTTTTATAAGATAATTCATTTTTGCAAAAAATGCTCATGCATTCGAAAAAAAAATAAGAAATTAAAGAGAAAGAAAAATGGAATAAAAAATCATCACAAAAAGCTGTCCTGAAAAAACAAAAACGAAAAAACCCGGCTGGTAGCTTCCCAAAACCGAGGTTCCGCAAACTGAAGACAGAATAAGAAGAGAACCGAAGAAAGCTGTCACACGTATTGAGGAACTCGCAGTGGTTAGTGCCTTTGTTTATGAAAGGAGGTGGGGTGTGCGCCCGTTTGCGCCGATGCCTGTATCGAGAGGAAATGCCTAGAAGTGAGGTATATAACTTGACTAAAAAAACGAGGTATAGCCGCTGTCAAGTCCTATTTGACACCTTATTAAGTGCCCTTTCCTTTGTTATTTACAAACGGCACACAACCCCTCGTGATGTTGGGACGGCTCCACAAGCGCCTCGCTTTAGGCGAGTCTTCGTGAAATCACTAATTGAGAAGTACTCATTTCAAAGATCAGTTTCATCTCCCCAGGTCGCAACCTGAGAGTTTTCCCATTTTCTCGTAGATCCATTTATTCAAAATGTTTTATCTTTTAAACCCTGCGTCCAAATCTTAAACCGTTTTCACCGTTGGATTCCTCGCGTCGAGATCTTCAAAACTAGATCTCATGTTGATAGATTTTGAAGAACATTTTTTCATGAAGAGAAAACGCGCCCTCAACCCACTTCTAAATGATTATTGGAAGGCTCCCGAAGTAGCACTCGTTAATTAATTGCTCCGGAGTCTTCGGGAGTAGCCAGGTGGGATATATGCAGCTGCAGCAATCTCACCTGGGCTTGGGCCAGATGTCAAGACATGGTACCCGGCTTTCTTTTGTTTTTGTTTTTTGAGCAAATTGGTAATTTTTGTTTTTCCCTCAATTTTTTCTTTTTTTGCGGGTGATCCCTCAAAAATTGTAATACTAGCTTTGGCAATCGATGGAGCTGTGTGCTTTAGGTTTTTTCTTTCACTGATGTCCTGAAAATTTAACGGCTTGGATCAACGTGAGCTTGTGTCTCGTTTGGTGGTGGTTTAGGTTGATCCTTCAGCGGCAAAGCCATGCAGAAACTAAACGTTTTGTAAGCAAGCATGCTTCGCTATCAATTGACATCAGCTTGTTAACAAAATGAAAATTTAAAATTGCCAAGGGCATCAAACGGTAGTTTGCCGAACACAAAAGTCTAACTACCATGACTTTGTTTTTTCTAAAAAATGCTTCCATATCACAAATATTGTTTCATTGTAGCATCTCTTCCGTGGGGGAAACATTTGTTGTGTTTTCCTACATGCTTTCCTTTTTCTCTCTGAAATGCACTTTGAAATAATATTGTTGTAAATAAACTAGAAATGTTTTTATCCTCTTCTCTTTTATTATTGGCATGCTAAAGAGACATTATAATTATTATAATTGTAGGTTGAATTTTCAAACGATCCCCAATAACCGATTAGAGGAGTAGAAATACTACCTGTGGCAGGTCCGGTTCCACAGCGTGACGGCGCACCTCAACTTCCCGTGGGGGACGGCTCCCGCCCACCTCGTCCCACTGCCACGGGGGGTGGTGGATGCGGCAATGGCTCGGGAGGACCGAGAGGCGAGGGAGCGTCTCGCAGCGGAGGCCGCCGACGAGGCGTACATGGCCAAGCTCCGCCGCAAGCACCCCGAGCCGCGGAGCGGGCCATCTTCACGGAACGGGCGGTCAACAGCGAGGTCATCATCTTTCCGACGACGAGTAGCAAGGCGGCGGCGACGGCGATGCTAAGGAGTTCGACGCCGAGGAGTGGCGGCGCATCTTCCCTGACTCCGACGACGACGTCACTGGCCCGGACCCCATGGATGGTGGCATGTCGAGGCAAGATTGGCTCGATCTCTACTATGGCAAGGATGAGGATGAAGATTAGTTTAGTTTTAGTTTATGTTTAGTTGTAGTTTTAAGTTTAAGATTAGTTTAAATTTTGGCTGTCAAGACAATGATTTAAATTTCGGTTGTTTAAATTCGGTTGTCGAGACAATGTGACCAATTTCGGCTGTTTAAATTGAAAGTAGGTTGAGTTATTATGCAAATTTGAATTGTACTCCATTATGTATAAGGGATCGAATAGGTCCGGTCAAATCTTAGTGAAATAAAAATACTCCACTAAGATTTTGCTCAGTCGGATCCTCCACTATTTTTAGAGAATCGGTTAGAGTTGCCCTAACCACTGACACTTTGCAGTTGTTCCGCGTGTTGGAATGACTGCCACGACGAGTGTGCGAGACCTTGACGAGAGCATGCGACGACCTAGCAAGGACGGTTCACACCTAACCAAATTTGTGCCCCCCGTGATCAGCCATGCCCAAGGACAAGTCCAGCTGCAGAGTCGGTGGCGTGTCCTTGCAATATGTCCGTCTTGACTGACTTGGTCGGGTCAAGATTCCATAAATACCACCGCATTTGTTCAACAACACGCCCTCTTTGAGAGAAGTCTATTTGGGAAATAACAGCCTTTCAGGTCCTATACCACACTCTATTGCATCAACTCTCTGGCGTGGTACCACAAGCCATGTTCAACATGTCAAAGTTGCAGGTCCTTGCAATCGCAGGAAACTACAGACTAACTGGAACGTTTTCGACCAATCAAAGTTTTAGTCTCCCAATGCTGCAAGTTATCGACCTTGGTAACAACAATTTTGTTGGCCGGTTTCCATCGGGGCTTGCAACATGCCAGTACCTAGAAAGAATTTCTTTGGCTGGCAATTCTTTTGTGGATGTTGTGCCGACATGGGTAGCCAAATTGCCAAACCTGAAAATTCTTCGATTGGGTTCTAATAACCTTGTGGGCTCGATCCCAACTGCTCTTAGCAATCTCACCGGTCTTACCACGCTAGCACTCGACTCTGGCAACCTAACAGGGGAGATTCCACAAGAATTGTCTCTTATGCAGGAACTCTCGACTCTGGGTATTTCATCCAATCAATTGACAGGTGAAATTCCGGCTTCCCTCGGTAACTTATCCAAATTGTCTGTTCTGACATTGGATAATAATCGGTTGTCCGGTCAAGTACCAACAACACTTGGAAAAAATGGAGCTTTGAACATGCTTCTTTTGGCACGTAACCATTTAGAGGGGAACCTAGACTTCTTGTCAGCTCTTTCCCAGTGCAGACGACTCCAAGTCCTTATAATAGGAGCTAACTCTTTCACAGGCGTCCTGCCTAGTCTTGTGGGAAACCTCAGTTCACGATTATATGAGTTCAGTGCATTTGAAAACCAGTTAATAGGTGGACTCCCAGTAGAAATTTCAAACCTAAGCAGCCTTGTACGGATTGATCTTAGTGACAACCTACTCACCAAGCCAGTCCCAGAATCTACCGCGATGTTGGAGAATCTTGTATATCTTGATCTCTCCAACAATAACATGTTAGGCCCTATACCAACACAAATGGGCATGCTCAGGAGACTAGAGCGAGTTTCTTTCCGTGCAAACAAATTATCAGGCTCTATACCAAGCAGCTTTGGTAATCTTAGTTTGTTAGAAGAGATCGACTTGTCGAGTAACCAGTTAAGTTCAATGATACCTTTGTGCTTTTTCCACCTAGATAAACTTCTCATACTAGATCTCTCAAATAATTCCTTCACTGGTGCAGTGCCGGCCGATGTTTCATATCTAAGACAAACATATCGAATGGACCTTTCTTCCAACTTCTTGATAGGAAGCATCCCGGAATCACTCGGACAACTTAACATGCTAATCGACTTAAATCTATCACACAACTTCTTCAAAGGCTTAATTCCAAGCCCACTAGAAAATTTAAAAAGCTTAGCATCATTAGACCTCTCATTTAACAACCTCTCTGGTACCATTCCCATGTTCCTTGCCAATTTTACCTACTTGACTACCTTGAACCTCTCATTCAATAGTCTAGAAGGCCAAATACCCGAGGGTGGTGTTTTCTCAAACCTCACGTTGCAATCTTTGATTGGGAATGTTGGGCTATGTGGCGCTCCACACCTACAGTTTTCGCCATGTCTTGACATACCTCGCTCAAGTAACAAGCACTTCTTACCAATTCTACTCCCAACGCTCACACTAGCTGTTGGCGTCATTGTCATTTCCCTATACATATGGTTCAGAAAGAAACTTAAGAAGGGAGAGGACATGGTTGCTGCCGATCCAACTGATGTCACAGGCCATCAAATAGTCTCCTATCATGAGCTCGTTCGTGCCACCAATAGTTTCAGCGAAGATAACATTTTAGGTTGCGGAAGCTTTGGAAAAGTATTCAAGGGCCAATTGAGTACTGGTTTGGTGGTTGCAATAAAATTTCTTGACATGCAGCTGGAGCAGGCCATTCGAAGTTTTGATGCTGAATGTCGAGTGCTTCGCATGGCGCGACACCGCAACCTGATAAAGATACTCAATACATGTTCAAATCTGGACTTCAGAGCGCTAGTGCTCCAGTACATGCGAATGGAAACTTGGAGACACTCCTGCACCGATCTCAGAGTTCATGGCGCCTAGGGTTCCTTGAGAGACTAGGCATCATGCTCGACGTCTCGATGGCAATGGAGTATTTGCACCATGAGCATTATGAACTTATCTTGCACTGTGACTTGAAGCCTAGCAATGTGTTATTTGACGAGGATATGACAGCGCATGTGGCAGACTTTGGCATTGCAAGGTTGATTCTAGAGGACAACTCTATGACATGTGCGAGCATGCCGGGAACAGTGGGATACATGGCTCCAGGTACCTAACTAGCTAGCCCTTGTTATCTTGTTTGACCAACCACTTTGCAAACCATTTATAGATTAGTCTCGACCTAAACAATATGGTCAAGTAATTTTGGTTCAATTTTTGTTAATGTTCTATTGAGCAGAATACGGGTCTCTTGAGAAAGCATCACGGAAGAGCGATGTGTTCAGTTATGGAATTATGCTTCTTGAAGTGTTCACTGGAAGGAGACCCACTGATGCTATGTTCGGTGCACAACTAACCCTTAGGCAGTGGGTCCATCATGCATTTCCTTCTGAGCTCATCCAAGTCGTTGATGGCCAGCACTGGTGGAAAAAAGGCCTTTGGTCGCGGTTCGCAACTGCCATTAGTCGCGGTTGCGTAACCGCGACCAAATAAGCGCGACTAAAGCCCCCCACCTTTAGTCGCGGCTGCTTAAGAACCGCGACTAACGGCCCGTCCACGTGGGCGCCAGGCGGTCGTCGGGGCGGAGGACCTTTAGTCGCGGTTCTTCTGGCCAACCGCGACTAAAGGCCGCCACAGGTTTAGGGTTTTAGCCCCCCCCCTAAACCTGTTTTCTGTTTAATTTGTATTGTTTTATTTCTTTTGTGCTTTATTTTAATTTTGAAGGAGTTTCATATATTCTACGGTACTACATACATGCATATGAATGTACAATTTCAAATAAATTTGAAATTAGAACCAAAAAGAATTCAAGAGGAATATACAATATATATTCAATATCATCGGATGACCATATACAATTTTGAACAAGTTTCCATACATGATTTAATGCATATAAAGTTCTACGTCCTCGTAATAGTGTTCTCCTTTAGGATGGAGGACTTTCCTGCTGAACCATCCAGCTAGTTCCTCTTGAAGTGGTCGGAAGCGAGCTTCTGGACTAAGCATCCACCGGAGGTTATTCCTCTGAGCATTGGTATCACTCGGAACCCGCTCAGAGGTGTATCTCCGGATCATCTCACAGACATAGTATCCACATAGATTGGTCTCCGGTGGCTGAATATCCCCAGCATTCTTAGCCTTTAACATTTTGAATTCTAGCTCTTTTTTGAATTCACCGACCTTTGTATCTACGAACCGTCTCCAAACCCTACGAGGCAAAGAAAATTAAATGAACAAGAGAGTTATTAATTAGTTACTTGATATTAGGAAATGAACGAAATAGGCCGATCGATATAGAGCGCAAATGAATGAAAATAATTACTTCTGCAGCATTCTTCTCATGCCGCCCCAAAGCTTTGGATCCATATTCACAGAGTCGTGGACGAGACATTCTGAGGTGTTAACTTTAATTATTAGCAGAATCCAGTGGAACCTGCGGACACGATACATGCACAGTACGTCATGCATAACTCATCGATTAGCCGGCCACATACCATGCATGGAGTAAACAAAAGAGAATGTGCTCAAGACAGAAACACTCACTCAAAATGGTAAGGAAATAGAATATCACTTTTGAGTTCCTGCTTTGTAAGAAACTGCCACAGGTCTGCCTCCACGTCGGCGGGGTGACGCTCCAACACATGTCCATTAACGATGTGTGGGTCAATGAACCCAACATCATGGATGTTCCTTACTCTGCATTCCTTAATCTTCATTCTGCATGTATAATAGCGGACACAACAATATAGTTAGGACATATATATAGTGCAGGCAATATGAACGAGATGGGGTAGAAATTAATAAATCACTTACAGAACGTAGCAACTGATGATAGATTTATCGAGCTCGCGCAGATTGAAAAGCTGGAACAATTCACTCAGTTCAATTTGTACATAGTAATGTTTGAAGTGATGCTCATGTCTAACTTCCGCATAAATATATTCTTTGGCGTTTTTATTTTTTATGTAACCCTTGTACCATTTCAGCAGACCTTTCATTTGTGGAGGTAGATCCTTTTCCTGCACAGGCTCGACGAGAGGCCCATTCTTGACATATGTAATTACTACCTCCTTCACTGGCGCCTCATCAAGGCCTAACAGTTCACGGAGAGTAATACCTAAGTTGGCCGCTTGTTCTCTGGCACTCGTTACAGTCAATCCCTGTGCTGCCGCAGCTTGTATGATCTCGGGGGCATCCGGATAGAAGGCTTCCACTATAAGCGGGGCAATCGATTGTTTACTTTGTTCCCCGAGCTGGGCAACTTGTTTCCCGCTTTTTTTACTTTCGGCCTTCTCCCGCTCTTTGTTCTCCTTGAACATGAGTGCCTGCCTGCAAAGTTCACGTGCATAGTCGTTAGGCAGATTCTTCGCGGCTTGGGACGGTGTGCTCAAAAATGACTTAGCCCACTTCTTTTGCTCATCAGAAAATACTAGCTTGGGCTCGGGCTCTCTTTTCTTCTTGCAGTCCGCCTTCCATTTCTCCAAATCAGCAGCCGCGGCCGCGTCGACTTCCTCGGCACTACGTTCCCAAGGCCTTGTGGGGAGAGGCTTCAGTGATGGCTCCGGTACCTTTGTGGTCTTAGGTACATAAGGGTCCGGGTTAATAATCCAGGACTGCTTCTGCTTCTTTGCCGGAGGTGGATTGGGGGGCGGCGTCTGATCACCCGCCGGACGAGGACTGGGGGGCGGCGGCTGATCACCCGCCGGACGTTGTGGACTGGGGGGCGGCGTCGGCTGACGTGACGGAGGTGTAGGTGAACCGCCACCACCACCACCACCACCACCACCGCCACCGCCACCACCACCACCGTAGGGGGGTGGACTTGTTGTCCTTGGCGCCTCGCCTGGAAACTTGATAAACTTCTTTTGCCATAGAATGAAATGGCGCTTGACATCTCCAAGTCTTTTCTCCCCTTCAGGTGTAGCAATGTCAATCTCCAGGTCCTCAAACCCTTGGACTATGTCCTCCACCGTGACACGAGCATAGCCATCTTGAATGGGATTGTTGTGGTGGAGTGCTCCAGGTAAACATGGTAAAGCACTGCCGATGGCTACCTTCATGGACATGTTCCCGATAGGATAATACAGATGACATTCTTTCATCTCCTTTATATCGTCCACGGGGTAGCGAGGATGCTCCGGTGAAGTAATTTCGACCACCAGAGGCTCCGGTGCAGTAATTTGGACCACCAGAGGCTCCGGTGCAGTAATTTCGATCGTCGGTGCATCTGCACCAGCCGGTGGGGCCTCCGTGGAAGCCACGCTGCTTCTCCGCTGCTGGCTTCCGAGATCCGCTGGATGATCTTCATGCTGCACCCGAGCTGCATCTCTTTCGGCTACTAGTACACTCATGGTTTTCTTCATCACATCCATTTCCGATGCCAACCACGCCACAACATCTGCTTCCCGATCCATCTTTCTCTTACGGCTTCTGTAACCGTATGGGTCATCGTTCTGGGGGAACCCTATTTTCCACGGAATGTGCCCCATGCCTCGTACACGTCCTCCGTGTTCAGGATTCCCGAGGGCTTTTGTCAGCGCGTCGTTCTCTCTGTTGAACTTGATCTTCCCCTGTTGAGCATCCCTCATTGCGTTAATAAGGGCTTGGGTGGGTTTAATTAATTTGCCCCGGTAAACACACTCCCCTGTCTCCGGGTTCAGCGTTCCCCCATGCCCGTACCACCAGCTTTTGGCCCTTGGGTCCCATCCCTCCATACCTGGACGGATTCCTCGCGCCCTCAGCTCGTTCTCCATCTTCTCCAACCTAGGCACCCAAATGCGATACCCTCCTGGCCCCATAACATGATTGTACTCCTTCTTAGCCGCATTTTCCTTATTTTTTTCGATATTTGAATGAACTGCTCCGATTTCTTTTGCTTCACAAATTCTGGCCAATCATGTTTCAGTTTCTCATATTGTCCTTTGAAATCCGGAGTCTTGTTCTGCTTGACAAAGTCATGGGCTAGATTTTGCTTGAATTTCCGGAATGCGTCGGCCATCTTATGAAGAGCGAACTGTTTGACTAGCCTCCTCCTCTCCTTGTTTTCCTCAATCTTGTTACCCTCCTCATCGAATTTGTTGTATTCCGGAGGTAGAACGAAATGTTCCATAAGCTTCTTGAAGCAATCTTTTTTTGTTCTCTTATCGACAAAAGTGAAACCAGCAATTCGTGCCTTCTTTGGCTTATTCCACTCCTGGACGGTGATCGAGATGTTGTCTCTAACAATGGCTCCGCATTGGTTGACAAACTTGGTGGCGTTCTTGCGGGGCTCCAGCGGCCTGCCGGTTGCACTGTCGACAACCTCGATGGTGCATGTTTCTCCTTGTTTCATCGTCTTGGTTGCGCCACGCTTTGACGACGTACTCGATTGTTTCGACGATCCGGCCGAGGGCTAAAATAAGAAAGAGAGTCGCGCGCGTTAGTCCACACATATTTATTCAAATCAGTTAGTTTGTATCACCAGAGGCTCAATGTATATATATGTAACCGTGGTAGATCTTCTGGATTGATTACCTTCTGAGAGATTGCATTGAGGAATGCACATAGCTTCACAATGGCTACTCGAACATTTTCCGGCAGGAGCCCCCTCAAAGCAATCGGAAGCAATTGCGTCATAATCACGTGGCAGTCGTGAGACTTCAGGTTTTGGAACTTTTTCTCCGCCATGTTTATTATTCCCTTTATATTGGACGAGAATCCAGACGGGACCTTCATACTGCTCAGGCATTCAAAAAAGATGACCTTCTCTTCTTTGGTCAGAGCGTAGCTGGCATGACCTTGAAACCATTCCGGATGCCGGTCATCAGGGTCTTTCAAACGTTGCTGGTCCTTCCGTGCTTCCTTTGTATCATTTGTCTTCCCATACACGCCCAAGAAGCTTAGGAGGTTCACGCAAATATTCTTCGTAACGTGCATCACGTCGATTGCAGAGCGGACTTCTAGGACTTTCCAATATTCTAGCTCCCAGAATATAGATTTCTTCTTCCACATGGCTGCGTGCCCGTCAGCTCCCTTCGAAACTGATTGTCCGCCAGGACCCTTTCCAAAGATGACTTTCAAATCCTTGACCATATCAAATACCTCAGCACCAGTGCGTTCCGCAGGCTTCGGCCGGTGATCTGCCTTGCCGTTGTAATGCTTGCCTTTCTTTCTTACTGGATGAATTTTCGGAAGAAATCGACGATGCCCAAGGTACACGTTCTTCTTACAATTTGGCAAATGTACACTTTCAGTCTCATGTAAGCAGTGCGTGTATGCATTGTATCCCTTATTTGACAGTCCCGAAAGGTTACTAAGAGCAGGCCAATCGTTGATGGTTACGAAAAGCAACGCTCGTAGGTTAAATTCCTCTTTTTTGTGCTCATCCCACACACGGACACCAGGTCTGCCCCACAGCTGTAAAAGTTCATCAACTAATGGCCTTAGGTACACATCGATGTCGTTGCCGGGTTGCTTCGGACCTTGGATGAGCACTGGCATCATAATGAACTTCCGCTTCATGCACAACCAAGGAGGAAGGTTGTAGATGCATAGAGTCACGGGCCAGGTGCTATGGCTGGAGCTCTACTCGCCAAAAGGATTCATGCCATCTGTACTTAGACCAAATCTTATGTTCCTTGCGTCAGCTGCAAAATCTTTGAACTCTCTGTCGATCTTTCTCCATTGCGTTCCATCTGCGGTGTGTCTCAACTCCCCGTCCGACTTACGGTCCTCTTTGTGCCATCGCAACAACTTGGCATGCTCTTTGTTCCTGAACAGACGTTTCAACCGTGGTATTATAGGAGCATACCACATCACCTTGGCGGGAACCCTCTTCCTGGGTTTCTGGCCCTCAACATCGTCACCAGGGTCATCGCCTCTGATCTTATAACGCAATGCAGTGCATACCGGGCATTCATTTAAATTCTCGTATTCACCGCGGTAGAGGATGCAGTCGTTGATGCATGCATGTATCTTCAGAACCTCTAAACCTAGAGGGCAGACAACCTTCTTTGCTTCGTACGTACTGGCGGGCAACTCGTTATCCTTTGGAAACATATTCTTCAACATTTTCAGCAAGTTTTCAAATGCCGAGTCAGCTACACCTGCCTCTGCCTTCCATTTCAGCAAATCCAGTGTGCAGCCCAGCTTTTTCAGACCATCATCGCATCCGGGGTACAGCGCCTTTCTGTGATCCTCTAACATGCGATCCAAATTCTCCCTCTCCTTTTCAGTTTCGCAGCGTCTCCGTGCATCAGCAATGGTCCGACCAAGATCATCAACGGGATCATCACGTGCCTCTTCTTCACCTTCCCCTTCACCTTCAGCATCCTCCATGAAAGTATCACCGAAATGAGCAAGATAGCTTTCATCGATGAAATCATCCCCTTCTTCATCTTCTTCCTTTATAACCCCTCTTTCTCCATGCTTGGTCCAACAATTATAGCTTGGCATGAAACCGTGCCGAAGCAGATGCATGTGAACATCTCTTGAGGAAGAGTAACCCTTCTGATTCTTACAGATAACACATGGACAGATAACAAAACCCCCCTGCTTGTTCGCATTAGCCACTACGAGGAAATCTTTCAAACCCGTAGTGAACTCGCCGGAGAGTCGGTTACCGTACATCCATTGCCGATTCATCTGCATTATTATAATATAAAATATATAATTAACCATCATGCATTTGTTAAACTAACTAGCTACAAACAATATAAATTAAACAATGAACTGCACACATGCATATTTTATCAATGACACATCAAAGGTTCATCAAGTTGCTAACCGCGATCGAGGAGTGTGGCTCCAACACTTCATGTCATGTTTGTTTCATGCTCTTGGGGCATTTCATCAAACACCTTATGTGCATAAGAGGAACCAAAAGCAAACCTACACCCACTTGTGAAGAGAATGGCTCCAAATGGCTAAGTGTTGGCTGCTGGATGAGTATATATAGGGGAGGGGCTTTAGTTGCGGTTGGCCTGGCAAACCGTGACTAAAGGTGCCCGAAGGCCTTTAGTCGCGGTTGTCCTGGCCAACCGCGACTAAAGACCCTCACGTGCGCCAGCTGGCCACCGAGCGCCCTGGGCCCAGGCCTTTGGTCGCGGTTCACCTCCAGAACCGCGACTAAAGGTCCCATTAGTCGCGGTTCCTACAGCTTCGCGACTTATGGGGCTGGACGGAAGCCTGTTTTTCCACCAGTGCAGCTACTGCACGGCTCTTCTATTTCTAGCTCCAGCTTGGATGATGGTTTTCTTGTGCCGGTCTTCGAGTTGGGATTGCACTGCTCCAGCGACTTGCCTGATCAAAGGATGGCGATGCGCGATGTAGTCGTGACGCTGAAGAAGATCAAAGCCGAGTACATCAAATTGACAGCAACCATGCCACATTGTGGAACACAATGATTGATATCAGTGTGCTTGCTTATGTCTCATCTATAACTATGTATAGATGCGTCTGATTCTACTTCTGCACTCAGAACACTCACAAAAGCATTTGGGATGGCAAATGACTGAGATAAGCTGTAATGGGTGTATCATACGTCTTGCGTGTATTCTTCTCTCCGACTGTGAGAGTAGCATTCTCTCGTTCCTTTCTGAAATCTGAACAAAGACCAAAGGCACGTGCATATTTAACTGGGCACCAAAGATGTCTGAACAAAACCAAACTCTCATAACAATCAACTAGTAGTAGGCAACCGAATCATGTTCCATCTGTAGAGAGAGAGAGAGAGAGAGAGAGAGAGAGAGAGAGAGAGAGAGAGAGAGAGAGAGAGAGAGAGTGAATATTGTAGCATATCACTCCCCCAGGCTGTTCAAGCAGGTCATTAGCGAATAGTGAAGCTTTAGCCTGACAAAATATCATAGTATATCACAAAAGATGACAAGAGTGCGCTTCCTAGGTGCTATCTCCTCTGCTCAAGTGCCTACAGAAAGTCAAGACTCCATGAACCACGCTTGGCAAACAAAAATGTTACCCCAGAAGACAAGCTAGCTATTTCTTTTCGGGGAAAAACAAGATAAGCTATTTTCGACTGCCGCCGGAGCAGAGTTCACCGCAGAGCTCCCAAGTCTCGCCAGAATGCCGACGGATGTGGTACTGAAATGGTGACCGATGATTACTTGTTCTTTTCCCTGAATGAAACGGGGTTGTTGCTAACTGAGATTTAGACACTACCAGAAATTATCTAGTTGCCGACGGCCTCATCTATGCCGACGGCGCCCGTCGGCATAAATGGACATATGCCGACGGCCAAGGGCAGGCCGTAGGCGTAGAATAGTCGTCGGCATATGTGTACCTATGTCGACGGGGGCCGTCGGCATATTACGGCCGTCGGGACAGCTCGCGGTACGCCTACGGGGACCGTCGGCATAGAAGAGGCCGTCGGCATAGAAAGGGCCCACCTACCCGATTAGCGGCGACCGTTTGATGGCGTCAAAACTACTGCCGACGGGGGATAACGGCGGCCGTCGGCATAGAATTGCTAACATCACCGATCCGCGCCGTCGACACGTCATCGATCCGAGGGAGTGAGGGTCTGTGGTGTGGCAGAGATATGCCGACGGCATAGCCGTCAGCATAGTCCTAGCCCATGCTATCTGCCACATCATCAATCCGCGTGCAATGCCATGTCATCGATCCGTGGGATCGTAGCTCCGTGTGCGCAGCTATGCCGATGGCCTTGCCGTCGGCATACCTTTATTTTTCTATTTTTAGTTTATATATTTATTATTTAGTATTTTTTCACAACATAAATGTGCCTTATCTAAACAAAAAACATGCCCCGATGGTATATCGATTGCCCCCCTCACGGACGTCACTGCCGCCGTGTCACGGAGGGGGGAAACGATCGACATGGAGGGAATCTGGTTAGAGGGGGGATTCGGGGTGGCCTTCGGGGTGTAGCTATGCTACCGAAACATCGCATGGGTCCCGATGCATGTGTGGAAGTGTTCTGGCATGCGTAGACGCCCGTCTTGGGGCTCCATGGTGTGGCCCCCTCCACGGAAGGCAGAGCCGCCGTCACTTGGAGGGGGTAAGGTGCGGGTGCGGTGGAACCTGAGAGAATCTAGTGTTGGGTTGGGTCCAAACCGTGTTCGGGGATGTTGCTATGGGCTGACCTATCGCAACCAGGCGGAAGAGTCCACCGGTCAAAGCCCGCCCGACGAAAGTCAAAGGGCTAGATCTACTTGTCAACTAGGATTCGAGGTGTCCTTCGGGGTGTAGCTA
>NC_041390.1:10718444-10719300 GCF_002162155.2 Triticum dicoccoides
GGGATGTTGCTATGGGCTGACCTATCACAACCAGGTGGAAGAGTCCACCGGTCAAAGCCCGTCCAGCGAAAGTCAAAGGGCTAGATCTATTGGTCAACTGGGATTCGGGGTGGCCTTCGGGGTGTAGCTATGCCACCGAAACATCGCACGGGTCCCGATGCATGTGTGAAAGTGTTCTGGAATGCGTAGACGCCCGTCTTGGGGCTCCGTGGTGTGGCCCCCTTCCACGGAAGGCAGAGCAGCCGTCACTTAGAGGGGGGATGGTGCGGGTGCGGTGGAACCGGAGGGAATCTAGTGTTGGGTTGGGTCCAGACCGTGTTCGGGGATGTTGCCATCTATGCCTACGGCCTTGCTGTCGGCACCTGGAGGGGCGAAACGGATGCGTGGGGTCTACATGGAGGGGATCTTACTGTGGGTCTGGCCCAGATGTTGCTCCAAAGTGTTCCTATGGGCTGACCTAACACAACCGGGTGGGGAGGTCCACTGGTCAAAGCTCGTCCGTGCAAAGTCAAAGGGCTAGATCCCGTGGTCAAACGCTACAGGGTTAGGCGGGACGGGGACCTGGGGGGTAGCAATGCCACCGGAGCGTTGTACCGGGCCCTCATACATGTGGGGTGGTGTGGTGGCATGTCCGAAGAGGCGACACGCATCTTTGGGGTGTGGCCCCCTAACGGACGGCGCCGCCGCCGGCACCGGGAGGGGGAAACGGACGTGTCGGGTCTACACGGTGTGGATATGTAGCAGTGGGTTTGGCCCGGATGTTGCTCCCAGGTGTCCCTCTGTCGATGACCCCCTCCCCCTTCACTCACCTGACGAACTAAGCTACCCCCGCCCCCACCCCCACCCTCACCGTCGA
>NC_041390.1:10720494-10771725 GCF_002162155.2 Triticum dicoccoides
CGCCCCTGCTCGCCCGCTGCCCCGGCCGCCCCTGCCTCGGCCCTCCACTGCCGCCCCCTGCTCGCCCGCTGCCCCGGCCGCCCTGCCTCGCCGTCCCGGCTGGCCCGGTGAGCTTTTTTTTTCATTTTTTTGCATTTTTACTGCTTGTTATGTGATAGATGCATGTTGTATGGATGAATGGATGGATTGATGTATATTGGTTAGTTATTTTATCATGATAATCTTGCTAAAAATGTTGTCAAATGTTGTCAAATGTATGTGATAGATGCATGTTGTCAAATGTTGTCAAATTTGAAGAACATAATTGGTATATTTGAGATGTTGTCAAATAGCTATAGTTTCATTTTGTGATGTTGACAAAATTGGTATCTGATGAGTAGTTATTTTATCATGATGATCTTGCTAAAATAAATTGAAGAACAAAATTTGACACTTGATGAAAATTAGGATTTGAAGTATCATGATGATCTAAAACCTTGACTAGATGTCATTAGCAATATGATTTTTTTCATAGTTTGAAGTGTCAATGCTTTATGTGATGTGGTGCCGTCAAATTTTTTGACTCGGTAAAATTTACAGGCTTTGTGGTATTTCATCTCCCTGGAGCCTTCGTCGTCTGGGTTTGGTCCGTGATCCTGCCGCTGCTCGACTACTTCCTCTACAGCGGAGGGTGAGCTACGAATCCACCTTCACCTCCTAGCCTCTTTTAACTAGATTAAATTTTCACATCAAGTCGCGTAACCTAGGTCTCCCGTCCGAAAGGGTTGCATCGATAAATATGCACTCAATTGCATATTTATCACCGCAGCTCTTCCGGATTGTCCAACACTTTCCACGGACAGCCCGAGGATGTGTAGATTGGGTACGTTGTTCATGCTCTACCCCGTTCCGAGACAAGATTTCGGCGGCGCCTCCCTGTTGTTCTCCGGATGCACATTCTCTCGGCATTTTGCCGAGACGTGTATTTGGAGAACAGCGGGGAGGTGCTGCCGAAGTTTTGTCTCGGAACGGGGTAGAATGGAGAACATACTCAATCTACACATCCTCGGGTGGGATTAGGACCCATCTTTACCTATTAGAGATGTAGGTGGATTCAACGCGGTAGAAACTGAAAATTTGATGTGATTAATTTAAGTGAATCCTTAATTATGTTGCGTGGCTTGCAAAAAAGCAGAGGATGGCAGATAATCAGTGGATGTACAGTGGTTTTATCCGTCGGAATCGAGTAACATCAAAGTGGATCGCAAAAACCGATGTGTATTTGAAGGAGATATTCCGTCGTCCAATGAGAATTATCCCACCATGCCCCTGTGCGAGATGTGCCAGACGTCACCGTAGAAATCAGACGGACATGAGTGAGCACCTTCGCACACACGGATATATGCCAAACTTTGACATGCCGCCGATAAACATAGCCGAGCAGGACCGTGGTAGAGAGGAGGTGATGCGACAATGCATCGATGGATATGAGGACGACGGGGTTAGGGACATGCTAGATGATGTCATTGTTGCAGAAACGGCAAATGCGACACCTTCAGAGAATGAACGGAGGAGCCGGAGGCAACCGCAAAGGCCTTCTTGGAGGTCTTGGCCTCGTCGAAGAAACCTCTTTATGCGGGTGCGAAAATATCTCAGCTGGATGCCATCTCGCAACTGATTGCAGTCAAGGCTGAGTATGGCTGTAGCCAGAAATGCTTCGAAGCATTCCTGGGAGTATGGGCTAACAGCCTCCCTGAGGGTCATGAACTGCCAAAAAGCATGTACATACAAAGAAAATCATGAAGGCACTCTCTATGGATTATGAGAAAATAGATGTTTGCCCAAAGAATTGCCTTTTGTTTAGGCACGAGTATGCGGATGAAAAGTACTGTAGGAAGTGCGGTTCGTCTCGGTACATTGAGGTGGTCGGTGAGGATGGTGAGAAAAAGCAGCTAACCATCCCCGTTAAGGTTCTTCGGTATCTTGATTTTATTAAAAGACTGCAGCGCCTTTTCATCATGAAGGAGTCTGCCAAAATGATGAAGTGGCACAAGGAAGGTATAAGGTACAATCAAAAAAAATCATACATCCATCGGGAGGGGAAGCATGGAAGTCATTCGATGAAGAATACCCCGAGGAAGCAGCCGAGGCTGGGAATGTCAGAATAGCCATATCAGGTGATGGGTTGAATCCATATGGTATGTCGTCCAATCCATATAGCTGCTGGCCTGTGTTTGTAATTCCGCTCAATCTTCCTCCCGGTGCCCTAATGCAACGGAAGACCATGTTCTTGTCGCTCATCATTCCGGGGCCTGACTACCCGGGGAAGCAATTGGGTGTGTTTATGCAGCCGCTTGTGGATGCTTTGCACCATTCTTGGTACTTTCCAAGGTTGACATACGACCGGGATTTGCAGAGAAATTTCTTGATGAAAGTTTGGTTGCACTATTGCATGCATGACTTTCCCGGCTATGCTCTATTCTGCGGATGGTGTACAAGTGGTAAGATGCCATGCCCAGTGTGCATGCAAGCTCTGCGAATGATTTGGCTGAGTAAGGGTGGCAAGTATGTAGCCTTTGACCTGCATCGACAGTTCCTCCCTCCGGACCATCCAGACAGGGAAGACAAGAAGAACTTCACGAAAGGCCGGGTTGTTCATGAAGTAACCGAGATTCCAACATTTTCGGGGGCAGATGTTCTTGCTCAGCTAAAAGCTCTCAAGCCTAAAGTCAAAGGCAAAGCCAAAGCCAAAGCCAAAGGCTTCGAGGGATATGGTAAGACGCACAACTAGACGCACATTACCCCCTTCTCGCAGCTTCCCTATTTCAAGGACCTCAAACTTCCTTACAATATTGATGTGATGCACACCGAAAAGAATGTGGCAGAGTCCCTTTTCCACACGATCCTCAACATTCCTGATAAGACGAAGGATAACGTAAAAGCTAGAGCCGATCAACAGAGAATTTGTGATAGACCACGCCTGAACATGAAGCCTCCCACAGGCGGTCGAAAAAACTGGTTCAAGCTAGATGCTGACTTTGTCCTTAAACCGCCAGAAAAAAAAGAAGTACTTATCTGGCTGAAACAAATTTTGAAGTTCACAGATGGTTATGCATCGAATATAAGTAAGGGAGTCAATCTTTCAACGGGCAAAGTGACCGGCCTGAAGAGTCATGACTACCATGTATGGATTGAGCGGATAATGCCGGTGATGGTTCGAGGCTATGTCCCCGAGCATGTCTGGCGAGTGCTTGCCGAGCTTAGCCATTTCTTCCGCACGCTCTGTGCTAAAGAAGTAAGTAAAGAGGTTATTGAAAAATTGCATAAGAAGGCACCGGAGTTGATAGTCAAGCTAGAGAAGATCTTTCCGCCAGGCTTCTTTACTCCGATGACACATCTCATTCTGCACCTCGCGAACGAGGTATTGTTGGGGGGCCCTGTGCAAAATCGCTGGCAGTACGGCCCTGAGAGGCAGAACAAGCATCTCCGACGGAAATGTGGAAACAAAGCTAAGATTGAAGCTTCCATAGCTGAGGCAGTTATCCTAGAGGAGGTGTCAGACCTCAGGACATCATACTGTCCAGACCACGTTCCCCATCTGCATAACAAGGTGCCTCGATACAATATAGAAGAGCCCAAGTATCAACCCAGGCTCGATCTATTCAACGCGCAAGGTGGGAGGGCTGGGGCCTCGAAATCTTATAACATGCCACGACAAGAGTGGGAGGACCTCATGTTCTGTATCTTTCACAACATCAAGGAAGTTGAGGAAGTGTGGATGAGGTAATACCACTACACCATTCCTTTATGTCTTCCACATCATCATGTTTCATGTTCACTTAGTCCCGGTCTAACACCTCTTATCTTTTTTTAGTGATTTCGTTCAAGAGGAATGGACGGGAGTGAATCCTCCTACTGAGGCGGAGGCACTTACTCTTCTCCGTCATGGAAACCCTGGACGTAAAAATTTTGTTGCTTGGTTCATGGAGAAAGTAATTTTCCACACTCCCCTATTAAATACCTACTTCAACATTTATTAGTTAACCGAACTAATGCACGCAACAATTTCCATTATACTTGTAGGGAAAAGATCCGAACATATCTATGGATGATGAATTGAGATGGGTTTCCATGGGTTTTGACCCTGCCGTCATGACATGTAAAAAGTATGATGTGAATGGGTATCGCTTCCATACAGAGGAGCACCAAAACAGCCGCCCCGATCCAAAACTATAAATACTGGAGTGTACACCCCCGGTCAAAATTTAGTAGACTACTACGGAAGGGTACAAAATATATACGAGGTTAAATTCCGCCAGGGGCGTGAGACCCTAAGTCTGCCTGTGTTCAAATGCCGATGGTTCGATCCGCGGGAGGGGGTAAAACATACGCCTTCCATTGGTTTGGTCGAAGTTAAACCATCAACCGTCTATGCTGGACCCGATCTCTTTATTGCGGCTACCCAAGCTACACAAGTATATTATCTGCCTTACCCATGCCAGAAAGTGTATCTAAAGGGTTGGGAAGTTGTGTTCAAGGTGTCGCCACATGGTAAGCTACCAGACCCGAATGAAGACGATTAATACAACATTAACCCCATGACATACGAGGGAGTGTTCTATCAAGAGCAACCTGATGATGATGATGATGATGTGGTTAGAAACGATGACGCTAGACCATTGGGTGATGATGATGTGGACCCAAACGTCGACGATGCACGGAATGATGGTGAGACCATTGTCGATGAAAATGACATACTTATGCTAGAAAAGTTAAACGAAGACGCTGACGACGAGGAAGAGCCTCCACCTCCGTCGGACAACGAAGATGATATGATTGATAGTGATGATGAGACGGACCGAGAAAGAGGTTACAACAGTGATGATTCATATGGGTTCTAGCAGATGTACGTTTCAAGTATTTTTTTCTATAGTTTAGGAATATGCCTTTTTATGCATTTTTATTAATGTGTTTATTATCATGCCTTTTCCTTCATTTCATTAATTTACTAATTGCTTTTTCTCTTTTCAATGCAGGTTCGTGGAACATGGGCAAGGGGAAGGCCGACGACGTGGGTTTCCTACGCAAGGTCGTCGGCCTGCCTAGTCGGAGTGGTCGAGCACGTAATCCTCCCCCTCAGCTACTTGACGATGACTCCTCACAGGGAGGTCGAGGGAGAGGTGCCCCTAGAGGAGGAGGGGGCGGGGGGAGAGCCTCTAGAGGACGAGGTGCTGGGGGGAGAGCCACTACAGGGGGTCGCGGCCAGAAAGAGCGCACCCTCACCGACTTAGGGGTGTTGTCTTCGAGGCCCTCCTCTAGTGAGGTATCCTCCTCTAGTGAGGTACCCTCTAGGGAGGAGGAGGAGGAGAAGGAGGTGGAGGAGGAGGCAGGCGAGGAGGAGGAGGAGGAGGAGGAGGAGGTTGGGGAGGGGGAGGCAGGCGAGGAGGAGGGTGGTGGCGGGGATGATGGTGGTGACGGGAAGGGGGTTGACAAGAAGGGGTGGCTGCGTGGCAACGCAAAGCTACCAAAGCAGGTTCCTGCTACTGAGGAGCAGAAGTGGCTCATTGAGCCCACGGGAAAAGAGTAAGTGGTTCATTATTTTGCTTGTCACATGCTTATTCCGGTTGTTATTTATTTTGCTTGTCACATGCTAATAGTTCATTCTTTTGCAGCAACTAGATATATTCTAAAGGGGTCCATATTCCCAACGGCCTCATCACCGTCTTGCTGAAGTTATATTGGCCGGGGTTGTACTGTCCTGATCCAGTCAGGCAGCCGGACCGTCGGGTTTTGGCCACGAGCTGGGACCACTGGGAAGCGGCCCGCCACGCGGACCATGAGACCCATGCCAAGGCCGTGATCACTACTTTCTGGGTGAGTTCTCTTTAGAAGCACACGTCCATTCTAGTTTCATGAATGATTTAACTCATGGCTTCTTCCATTCTTGTTTCATGCATGATTGTAGACATTCTATCGAGTTCTTCCGGAGCACAGGGCTAGAGCGGACCAGATCGTGCTGCGCCAATGCAAGAAGAAGGCCCGCCAGATGCAGTACGAGGTGCGCTATGTGGCCATCTCCACATACTACCACGACTATCTTGGTGTGAAGATGACCAAGGAAGAAGCGCAAAGGATGGCCATTACCTTGGAGAGGCCCGAGTTCTTGGCGGTAAGTATAAAAGATTTTTCATTATGCTTTCATTACCTTGTGGTACATTATGCTTTATGCTTTATGCTTCCATAACACCAATTTGGACACACCTACATGCCATTATGCTTTTATTATGTAGGTGTTTCCAAATTGGTGTTATGGAAAAGACGAGTCCTGGGCGGCATTGGTGGATCTTTGGTGTGATGAGGCTGGAGCCTGGGCGGCTATGAGAACCAAAAATAAGGCTAACCGAGGGACGGAGGGAGTACATGCTCAGGGAAACCGAAACCACTATCTCCACAAGGTAGTTAATGTATGACTAACCCCATTAAACATTCTTCTTCTTCTATTTACCATCACTTTCTTATGTATGACTAATCTCTGTTTGGTGGTGCAGGAGGAGAAACTGAAGCGGCCGCTCTCAGACATGCAGGCGTGGGAGATCGCCCATACGCGGAAGGACTCCAAGCCTGGCGAGCCCCAGTACTACGGTAAGAAGACCGCGGGGAGGAAGCAGGCCTACTCCGAAGCATATCTGAAGTTGCATCCTGACACACCTGACCCCATTGCGGCGCCTCTGGACGACAGGGCGGTGGTGAGCATGGGGCCCAAGGAGCACGGTCGGGAGGCGGTTCTCGATGCTGTGATCACTCCTAGTATCTCCTACACACAGCTTCGTCGGATCAACCCGAGCCTGAGCCAGCGCACGAGCCAGCCAGTGACCAGTACACAGTCCCTCTTTCAGGAGCAACAATCTGTAAGTATTTTCCCTCTTATCTTCATTGCTCACTTCATTTTCCGCATTTAGTAGTTTTATGAGTTCCATCATGTCATACCGTAGGCCTACATGGAGTACACACGCCAGGAGACCATGGTGTGGCATCAGAGGCTTTATGAACACCAAGTGCAGAGGGATAGCCAGATGCAGCAGGCTTTTCAGGATATGGCGGCCGGCAGGTGTCCTCAGTTCCCTCCAGCACAATGCCCTCCAGCACAACCAGTGCTGATGAGCTCTGAGGAGTTTGTGGCACAGAACGCTGGCCCCTCGCCGGTTAGTTCATCCCCAATCTATTCACCCAAAGCATGTCATGCCTTTCAACACAGTCATATATCCCGTGCATATGTCTTTTCAACATCCAGGGAACATGTGGATCTACCATTGGCGGTGGTCTTCGCAGCACTCCGGAGACACGGAGCCCGACCACTCCGATCCACGGAGGCGGAGGCGGAGGCGGTCTTGGCGGTAGCGCTGCTGCTAGCAGTGACGACCTGAGCTTTGGCCGTCTTGGCGGTGACGACCTCCGTGGTGCTCGATGATCCTTGTGTGGTGATGATGCTTGAGATGACTTGTGTGTGGTGATGATCATTTAGATGACTTGTGTGCTTCTCTATATGCTTATGTTGGTTGTGATGATGTTCATTTAGAGACTTGTGTGTGATGATGCTTATGCATATATTGTTGTGATGGTGCCGGATGATATCTCGTTGTGTTTTATATGTCTATCTCATCATATATCTCTGCTGATATGTGCTGCTATTTGAATTGAATTGATCTGAAAACAAACAGAAAAAAGCAAAAGCAAACTATGCCGACGGCTAGGCCGTCGGCATAGGGCTAGCGTGAGCTCCCAGTAGCTGACACGTGGGCGCCTATGCCGACGGCCTAGCCGTCGGCTTAGTTTAAAAACTATGCCGATGGCTAGGCTGTCGGCATAGGCGCCCACGTGTCAGCTACTGGGAGCTCTGTATGAAGGACTATGCCGACGGCCTGGCCGTCGGCTTAGTTTCAAATTATGCCGACGACCAGGCCGTCGGCATAGCCCTGGTCCTAGAGCAGCGGCTGGTCGCCACGTGGCACACCTATGCCGACGGTCGAGCCGTCGGCATAGTGGTGCCACGTGGCGACCGTTCGTTGGGCAGACTTGACGGCGGCCGCCGTTAGGCGTGATAGTTGCCGACGGCCAGGGCCGTCGGCACAGATGTACGGCCCCCGTCGGCGTATCATATATGCCGACGGCCTCCCTGGCTGTGCCGACGCATATGTTGCCGACGGCTCTATGCCGACGGGGGCTGCCGACGGGGGCCGTCGGCATAGGCCTATCCCGACGGGACTCAGGGCTATGCCGACGGCCCTGGCCGTCGGCATAGGGGGCGATTCTGGTAGTGAGAGATTTAGGGGAAGTCTCGGTCAGGTACTCAGCCGTAGGCATAGCGGCCTGGTTAGGGGTACTAATGGCCTGTTCTGGGTTCTCTTTTGTCGTGTTTGTTTGTATTTGTAATTTTGTATTGAGCGAGCAGGCCTTTTTTTGTAATTTGTTTACTGCCTGCTCATTTCTTTCGCCCGACGTTGTTTGGTCGTCAGGCTGGTGCAAGATGAGTCAACAAGTCTTAGAGCCCTTTCAGGAGGCATAAAAGTCACCGCCTGGAGGCGAGCCGGCGGTAGAATCGGCGCTGGGGCGATTGGGCATCCAGCCGTCGCCCTCGGTCACCGATATCGGCCCATTCGCGGCCGCTTTATGGCCTAGATAAATTAAAAAATGGCCCGATATCGGCGAGAAACGACCCATATTCGACGTGGTTCGGCGTTGAATTCTCAACATAATAATTTTTTTATTACATAGTTTATCACAGAAAATCAAATATTCAACAAAATAATGCAACAACAAATAGTTCAATACAAATTATATAGTTCAACAAATAAAAACTCATCACACGTCGAGCTAGGCGTCGCCCTTGATCCTCCACAGGTGCTTCACCAGATCCTGCTGCAGTTGATGATGCACTTGTGGGTCTCGGATCTCCTGACACATACTAAGATAGGCAGTCCAGATTGTCGGTAGCTGGTGATCAACTTCGGCTAGAGGACCCTGCCTGTAGTATGGTTCAGTACTGTCAAACACTGGCTCTTCCTACTCGCTCTCGATGATCATGTTGTGCAAGATGACACTGCAAGTTATGATCTCCCACATTTGATCTTTCGACCAGGTCTGAGCAGGGTACCGGACAAGAGCAAATCGAGATTGGAGCACACCAAATGCCCGCTCGACATCCTTTTTGCAAGCCTCCTGCACCTTGGCAAAGTGGGACTTCTTGCCTCCTGGCACATCGTTTGAGATAGTCTTAACAAATGTAGACCATCTCGGATAGATGCCATCAGCTAGGTAGTACCCCTTATTGTAGTGCCACCCATTGACCTCGAAGTTCATCGGAGGAGAATGACCTTCAACAAGCTTGGCAAAGACAAGGGAGCACTGCAGCACGTTGATGTCATTGTGAGTTCCTGACATACCAATGAAGGAGTGCCAAATCCAGAGGTCCTGTGTTGCCACCGCCTCAAGTACCACACTGCAACCGCCTTTGGTGCCTTTGTACATCCCCTGCCAAGCAAATGGACAGTTCTTTCATTTCCAATGCATGCAGTCGATGCTTCCAAGCATCCCAGGAAATCATCTTGCTGCATTCTGTGCTACGATCTGAGCAGTGTCTTCCGCATTAGGTGTTCGCAAGTATTGCGGTCCAAACACTGCCACCACTGCCCAACAGAAACTTGTAGAAACACTCAATGGTGGTGGACTCGGTCATGCGCCCATAGTCGTCGAGTGAATCACTGGGAGCTCCATATGCAAGCATCCTCATCGCTGTCATGCACTTCTGGATTGAGGTGAATCCAAATTTGCCGGTCCAATCCTTCTTGCACTTGAAGTAGCTGTCGAACTCCCGGATGGAATTCACAATCCTGAGGAAAAGCTTTTGGCTCATCTGATAACAGCGCTGAAATGTTTTGTCGCCGTGCAGTGGAGAGTCGGCGAAGTAGTCGGAGCAGAGCATGCAGTAGCCCTCGAGACGATGCCGGTTCTTTGCTTTTATCCACTCGGCGCCGAGCCACCTCGCCGCGGCTTTTCATTGCTACCAGCAGGTCGGCGAGGGCGGCGAGGACCATGAGATGTTCCTCTTCCTGGACGTCGGCATCGGCTTCCTTCTCCAGCAACGCGACGAGCGCTTCCTCGTCGTCCGAGTCCATTACCGAGGCAGGCAAATCGCCAAACACCTTGCGGGCGCGTACGCGCCGCTACACCGCCCCTCCGCGGCTAGAAACGCCGGAAAAATCGTCCAACCGGTTGTGGAGAAGCTGCCTCGGCGAAACCTCTGCTCTTTTTCTGGCGGGGATGAGCTATCTAGCGGTGGCGGACGGTGGGCGGCATCGGGATCAGCCGGTTGGCGGCTAAGCGCGCGCGCGGGGGGTGGGGGGGTATGGGGGAGGCGAATCTGGAAGAAAGACTTGACTTTTCGCCTGATGATGTGGGCCAGACGTGTTTCCCCCTCGCGCCGGAGCCCCCGAGCGCCCCAGTGCGCCAGGTTCAGCTTGTGATCGCCGGGCCCAAAAACAGGCCGAGCCGGTGGATTTCGGCGTCCTGGGGACGCGACTGAGGCGTTTTTTGGCGCCGGCGCCAAAAAAATCGCCCGAGGGGCCTGTTAGGGGCGCGGCTGGAGATGCTCTTAGGTTCGGGGACGCCAAAGGATGACGCTGACTTGATGACCTCTCCTTCCCTCTGCAGCACGTTTTTTTTTCAGTCCCACTCTGCAGCACATGTGTCAGTATGCGCAGCTACAGCAATCTCACTTGGGCTTGGGCCATACGTCATGATGCGGCCCACTTACCCATATTCATTCGACCAGGCCAGAGATGGTACCATGCTTTTATCTGCTTTTGATTTTGTCTTTGCTTTTTGAGCCACCTGGTAATTTTTCCTAAAATGGAATGCAAACTTATTTTTTTGAGAAAAATGGAAAACAAACTTAATACTGCATCATCCCTCAAAATAGTTTTAATACTACTGTGTGCTCTGGTTTTTCTTTCATTTATCAGAAAATATAACGGCTTGGATCAACGTGAGCTTGTGTCTGGTTCAAGTTGATCCTTCAGCGGCAAAGCCATGCAAAAGTTATTATTATTTTTAAGCAAAAGCTTGCTTCGCTCTCATTTGACATCAACTTCTTTCTTTTTAGATGAATAGGGCGGCTTCTCCCTGACTCCATTATCAGAATGAAACCAAACCATAATCTCATACAATCAGCTCACTGAAAGGAGCAGCTCAGCAGGGAATAAACTTTGAAAGTAAAAGCACATCTTCAAAAGATGTTTTTTTGGCACGCAGGCCGGGAAAGAACAAACAAACACTAACTACCCCCTCTCGCTCTCAGCAGACCGTGACCACCTCATGTAACACCCCGGATGTAATTTACCTTATTTGTACTCCAACTCTTGCCGTTTCCGGCCCTAAGTTATTCTATTTCCTTGTTGTCGGGTTTTTATCTTCGTGTGTTGTTGTCTTTGTCATGCATCTCATATCATGTCATCATGTGCATTGCATTTGCTTACGTGTCCATCTCATGCATCCGAGCATTTTCCCTGTTGTTCGTTTTGCATTCCGGCGCTCCTATGTCCTCCGGTGGTTCTTTCTACCTCCTGTCGTGTGCGGATGTTAAACATTTTCGGATTGGACCGATACTTGTCATGCGGCCTTGGTTTACTACCGGTAGACCGCCTGTCAAGTTTCGTACCATTTGGACTTCGTTTGATACTCCAACGGTTAACCGAGGGACCGAAAAGGCCTCGTGTGTGTTGCAGCCCAACACCCCTCCAAAGTGGCCCAAAACCCACCTAAATCCTCTCCATCATCTAGAGCGTTCGACGCGTGGCCGAAAGTCACACCTCATTTGGAGCTTCCTAGCTCCTCCTACCTATAAATATAGACACTCCCCTGGAATTTCGGGTCATTTCCAACCCTAACCTAGCTCTCTCTCCCTCTGCGCGGCCGGACAACGTCCGCCCGCGCCGGACAAGACTGCCGCCACCAATCCCGTCGCGCCACGTGGCACAGCGGCCACCACCGCCGCCGAGGCCCGGGAAGCCCGAGTCGGGCCCTCGGAGCCCATCGCACCCCGCCGCCGCCTCCATCCTCGCCCGCGTCCGTGCCCGATCCCCGCTGCCTTCTTCCCACCGTCCGGCGCCGCCGCGGGCAGCTCGCCGGACACCGCCGCCTCGCCCCTCGACCCCGCGGCCGCCGCCCCTTCGCCGACTCGCTCCGGCGCCGCCCACCGCCGCCGTCCGCCGCCCCCTCGTCGCCCGCGCCGTCGTCCAAGTCCGGCGACGATCCGTCACTCCAGCGACTCCTTTCTCCGGCGAGAACCACGACTCCGGCCGGCCATCCTCGTCGCGCGTGCAGCTGCTACAGTATCGGATCCGGATCTGGATCTGGATTCAAACTCGGTTGACCTAATTTCCCTCGAAACCCTAATTTTCTTGCATACTTTGACATGCCATAACTTCCTCATCGTAGTTCCAATTCGTGCGTGTAGCGTATCAAAATGTTTGTCTCGACGAGTACATCATTTCACCTCATTGCATCATTTTTTTGAGCTCATCTTGATGCCCGAAATGCTATTGGAAGAGGGTTATGTGATGAATTTGTCAGATCTGTTTCAGCAAATGGCCTTTTGTCATTTTTGCCATGATTAATGTGTGCATGCTATGATCCTGAGCTCTACATGTGTTTTGTTAAATGCCATGCCATCTTTACAGGGGTGTATGCCATGTATTTTTGTGATATTTGTGGTGACTAGCACAAGCATGCAAAGTAGCATAATCGTTGATGCTGATTTCAGGGACTTAGAATTTCTCTAAGTCCTTGTCCTGTTTTTGTTTTTATGCCATATGTTCATGTTGTTTCCTATGTTGGAAACGTGACATGCACCCTCACCCACGCGTGCAACAGGATGGCCCGAGTCCTACGGCGCCCACGCTTCCGCTTACGTCGCCTTCGCCCACGTAGCCACGCCTTGCGTTATCTTCGATTCTATTGTAATGATAGCATCTCTCCCTCTTGTGTAAACCTGCTATATAAGCAGCTGTAATGTGTACTGATGAGATATATAGTGAGTTCATCTATCCAACTTGGTATCATCTTCTTTCCGATCCTCTCCAGCTTCCGCCATGAGCATCCGACGCCCTCTCCACCGGACTCGTTCGTTCGGGGACGCCGACGCCGTCTTCATCCTGCCGGAAGTCGCCCCCCACCCCGCGCCGGCTGCCGCCCCGTCGCCCGTCGCCCCAGTGCCCGTCGCCCCCGCGCCTGTCGCCCCTGTGCCCGCCTCACCCAACGCCCGCGCTCTGCGCCGGGCACCTGCTGCTCCCGTGGTGCCTCCTCTCCGGGCCGTCCGACCTCACGCCGACATCCTGGCTCTCCCGCCGTCCCAGGTTCCCCTTGCCCCTGCTCCATCCATGCATCATGTTAACATCGCGTCCTACATCCCGTTCAAGCTCTCCATCGACTCTGGGAACTACTCGAAGTGGCGCCACCTCTTCTAGTACGTGTTGTGCAAGTACCGTGTCGAGGATCACGTCCTGGAGGAGGTGGAGCCGCTGCGCGCCGACACGACCTGGTGCAACGACGACATCACGATCGTCCTGTGGGTGTACGGGACGATCTTCGACGAACTCTACGACACCATCCAGTCGCCGGAGAGCACTGCCTTCCATCTCTGGCAACAGCTGAGATCTTCTTCCGCGACAACGCCGCCGGCCGCGCCGTCCACATCGGCGCCGACTTCCGCGCCATGATCCAGGGCGACATGACGGTGGCCCAGTACTGTCATCGTTTCCAGCAGCTTGCCTCCGCCATGGCCGACGTGGGAGAGCCGGTCACCGACCGCTCGCTCACGCTCCAGTTGATCCGAGGCCTGAACCGCCGCTTCCACGTCATGGCGATACTCCTCCCGATGCAGGAGCCGTTCCCGACCTTCCTCCAGGGCCGGTCGCGGATGTTCCTCGAGGAAATCTCCATCACCGAGCGCGAGCGGGCTATGGGCGCCACGGCCCTCGCCGTTGGGCACGGCGGGTCCTCCTCCTCCGACGAGCCACCCTCCGGTGACCGCGCGCCTCCTCCGTCGCCAATAGACAAGGGCAAGTCTCTAGCCACTGGGAGTCCATCGGCCGATCGACAGCGTGGTGGCCGCGGCCGCGGGTGTGGCCAATGTTGGGGAACATAGCAGAATTTTAAAATTTTCTACGCATCACCAAGATCAATCTATTGTTGGAAATATGCCCTAGAGGCAATAATAAGATGGTTATTATTATATTTCTTTGTTCATGATAATTGTCTATTGTTCATGCGATAATTGTGTTATCCGGAAATTGTAATACATGTGTGAATACATAGACCACAACACGTCCCTAGTGAGCCTCTAGTTGACTAGCTCGTTGATCAAAGGATAGTCATGGTTTCCTGACTATGGACATTAGATGTCATTGATAACGGGATCACATCATTAGGAGAATGATGTGACGGACAAGACCCAATCCTAAGCTTAGCTCAAAGATCGTGTAATTCGTTTGCTGTAGCTTTTCTAAATGTCAAGTATCATTTCCTTAGACCATGAGATTGTGCAACTCCCGCATACCGTAGGAATGCCTTGGGTGTGCCAAACGTCACAACGTAACTGGGTGACTATAAAGGTACATTACAGGTATCTCCGAAAGTGTCTGTTGGGTTGGCACGAATCGAGACTGGGATTTGTCACTCCGTATGACGGAGAGGTATCTCTGGGCCCACTCGGTAATGCATCATCATAATGAGCTCAATGTGATCAAGTGGTTGATCACGGGATCATGCATTACGGTACGAGTAAAGTGACTTGCCGGTAACGAGACTGAACAAAGTATTGGGATACCGACGATCGAGTCTCAGACAAGTAACGTACCGATTGACAAAGGGAATTGTATACAGATTGATTCAATCCTCGACATCGCGGTTCATCCGATGAGATCATCGTGGAGCATGTGGGAGCCAACATGGGTATCCAGATCCCGCTGTTGGTTATTGACCGGAGAGGCTTCTCGGTCATGTCTGCATGTCTCCCGAACCCGTAGGGTCTACAGACTTAAGGTTCGGTGACGCTAGGGTTGTAGAGATATTAGGACACGGTAACCCAAAAGTTGTTCGGAGTCCCGGATGAGATCCCGGACGTCAGGAGGAGTTCCGGAATGGTCCGGAGGTAAATATTCATATATAGGAAGTCCAGTTTCGGCCATCGAGAAGGTTTCGGGGGTCACCGGTATTGTACCGGGACCACCGGAAGGGTCCCGGGGGTCCACCGGGTGGGGCCACCTATCCCGGAGGGCCCCATGGGCTGAAGTGGGAGGGGAACCAGCCCCTAGTGGGCTGGTGCGCCCCCCTTGGGCCTCCCCCTGCGCCTAGGGTTGGAAACCCTAGGGGTGGGGGCGCCACCCTTGCCTTGGGGGGCAAGGCACCCCCTTTGGCCGCCGCCCCCTAGGAGATTGGATCTCCTAGGGTCGGCGCCCCCCTAGGCACCCTATATATAGTCGGGGTGGAGGGAGGGCTGCGCACCCAAGCCCCTGGCCTCTCCCTCTCCCTCCCGTGACACTCCTCCGTCTCCCAGCGCTTGGCGAAGCCTTGCCGAGATCACCGTTGCTTCCACCACCACGCCGTCGTGCTGCTGGATCTTCATCAACCTCTCCTTCCCCCTTGCTGGATCAAGTTGGAGGAGACGTCTTCCCAACCGTACGTGTGTTGAACGCAGAGGTGCTGTCCGTTCGGCACTTGGTCATCGGTGATTTGAATCATGTCGAGTACGACTCCATCAACCCCGTTCTCTTGAACGCTTCCGCGCGCGATCTACAAGGGTATGTAGATGCACTCCTCTCTCCCTCGTTGCTAGATGACTCCATAGATTGATCTTGGTGATGCGTAGAAAATTTTAAAATTCTGCTACGTTCCCCAACAGTGGCATCACGAGCTAGGTCTATGCGTAGTTACTATGCACGAGTAGAACACAAAGTAGTTGTGGGCGTCGATATTGTCAATTATCTTGCCATTACTAGTCTTATCTTGATTCGGCGGCATCGTGGGATGAAGCGGCCCAGACCAACCTTACACGTACGCTTATGTGAGACCGGTTCCACCGACTGACATGCACTAGTTGCATAAGGTGGCTGGCGGGTGTCTGTCTCTCCCACTTTAGTCGGATTGGATTCGATGAACAGGGTCCTTATGAAGGGTAAATAGAAATTGGCAATTCACGTTGTGGTTTTGGCGTAGGTAAGAAACGTTCTTGCTAGAAACCTATAGCAGCCACGTAAAAACTTGCAACAACAATTAGAGGACGTCTAACTTGTTTTTGCAGCAAGTGTTTTATGATGGGATATGGCCAAAGGTCATGATGAATGATGAATGATATATGTGATGTATGAGATTGATCACGTTCTTGTAATAGGAATCACGACTTGCATGTCGATGAGTATGACAACCGGCAGGAGCCATAGGAGTTGTCTTAATTTATTTATGACATGCGTGTCAACATAAATGTCATGTAATTACTTTACTTTATTGCTAAACCGCTAGCCATAGTAGTAGAAGTAATAGTTGACGTGACAACTTCAAGAAGACACGATGATGGAGATCATGATGATGGAGATCATGGTGTCATGCCGGTGACAACGATGATCATGGAGCCCCGAAGATGGAGATCAAAGGAGCAAATGATATTGGCCATATCATGTCACTATTTGATTGCATGTGATGTTTATCATGTTTTACATCTTATTTGCTTAGAATGATGGTAGCTTAAATAAGATGATCCCTCGTAATAATTTTAAGAAAGTGTTGCCCCTAACTGTGCACCGTTGCGAAGGTTCGTTGTTTCGAAGCACCACGTGATGATCGGGTGTGATAGATTCTAACGTTCGAATACAACGGGTGTAAGACAGATTTACACACGCAATACACTTAGGTTGACTTGACGAGCCTAGCATGTACAGACATGGCCTCGGAACACAGAAGACCGAAAGGTCGAGCATGAGTCGTATAGAAGATACGATCAACATGAAGATGTTCACCAATGTTGACTATTCCATCTCACGTGATGCTCGGACACGGCCTAGTTAACTCGGATCATGTTATACTTAGATGACTGGAGGGATGTCTAGCTGAGTGGGAGTTCATTATATAATTTGATTAGATGAACTTAATTATCATGAACTTAGTCTAAAATCTTTACAATATGTCTTGTAGATCAAATGGCCCACGTTGTCCTCAACTTCAATGCGTTCCTAGAGAAAACCAAGCTGAAAGACGATGGCAGCAACTATACGGACTAGGTCCGGAACCTGAGGATCATCCTCATAGCTGCCAAGAAAGATTATGTCCTAGAAGCACCGCTAGGTGACACACCCATCCCACAGAACAAAGACGTTATGAACGCTTGGCAGACACGTGCTGATGATTACTCCCTCGTTCAGTGTGGCATGCTTTACAGCTTAGAACCGGGGCTCCAAAAGCGTTTTGAGAGACACGGAGCATATGAGATGTTCGAAGAGCTGAAAATGGTTTTTCAAGCTCATGCCCGGGTCGAGAGATATGAAGTCTCAGACAAGTTCTTCAGCTGTAAGATGGAGGAAAATAGTTCTGTCAGTGAGCACATACTCAAAATGTCTGGGTTGCATAACCGCTTGTCTCAGCTGGGAGTTAATCTCCCGGATGACGCCGTCATTGACAGAATCCTTCAATAGCTTCCACCGAGCTACAAGAGCTTTGTGATGAACTTCAATATGCAGGGGATGGAAAAGACCATTCCTGAAGTATTTGCAATGCTGAAATCAGCAGAGGTAGAAGCCAAAAAGGAACATCAAGTGTTGATGGTGAATAAAACCACTAAGTTCAAGAAAGGCAAGGGTAAGAAGAACTTCAAGAAGGACGGCAAGGGAGTTGCCGCGCCCGGTAAGCAAGCTGCCGGGAAGAAGCCAAAGAATGGACCCAAGCCCGAGACCGAGTGTTTCTATTGCAAGGGAAGTGGTCACTGGAAGCGGAACTGCCCCAAATACTTAGCGGACAAGAAGGCCGGCATCACGAAAGGTATATGTGATATACATGTAATTGATGTGTACCTTACCAGTACTCATAGTAGCTCCTGGGTATTTGATACCAGTGCGGTTGCTCACATTTGTAACTCAAAACAGGAGCTGCGGAATAACCAGAGACTGGCGAAGGATGAGGTGACGATGCACGTCGGGAATGGTTCCAAGGTCGATGTGATCGCCGTCGGCACGCTACCTCTACATTTACCTACGGGATTAGTTTTAAACCTCAATAATTGTTATTTAGTGCCAGCTTTGAGCATGAACATTGTATCAGGATCTCGTTTAATACAAGATGGCTACTCATTTAAATCCGAGAATAATGGTTGTTCTATTTATATGAGAGATATGTTTTATGGTCTTGCTCCGATGGTGAATGGTTTATTCCTAATGAATCTCGAGCGTAATGCTACACATATTCATAGTGTGAATACCAAAAGATGTAAGGTTGATAATGATAGTCCCACATACTTGTGGCACTGCCGCAGTGGTCACATAGGTGTCAAACGCATGAAGAAGCTCCATGCAGATGGACTTTTAGAGTCTCTTGATTACGAATCATTTGACACGTGCGAACCATGCCTCATGGGTAAAATGACCAAGACTCCGTTCTCAGGAACAATGGAGCGAGCAACCAACTTATTGGAAATCATACATACTGATGTGTGCGGTCCAATGAGTGTTGAGGCTCGCGGTGGCTATCGTTATGTTCTCACCCTCACGGATGACTTGAGTAGATATGGGTATGTCTACTTAATGAAACACAAGTCTAAGACCTTTGAAAAGTTCAAGGAATTTCAGAGTGAGGTTGAGAATCAACGTGACAGGAAAATCAAGTTCTTGCGATCAGATCATGGGGGAGAATACTTGAGTCACGAATTTGGCACACACTTAAGAAAATGTGGAATAGTTTCACAACTAACGCCGCCTGGAACACCTCAGCGTAATGGTGTGTCAGAACGTCGTAATCGAACTCTATTAGATATGGTGTGATCTATGATGTCTCTTACCGATTTACCGCTATCATTTTGGGGCTATGCTTTAGAGACTGCCGCATTAAATAGGGCTCCGTCGCAATCCGTTGAGATGACACCGTATGAATTATGGTTTGGGAAGAAACCTAAGCTGTCGTTTCTAAAAGTTTGGGGATGCGATGCTTATGTCAAGAAACTTCAACCTGAAAAGCTCGAACCCAAGTTGGAAAAATGCATCTTCATAGGATACCCTAAAGAAACGGTTGGGTGTACCTTCTACCTTAGATCCGAAGGCAAGATCTTTGTTGCCAAGAATGGGTCCTTTCTAGAGAAAGAGTTTCTCTCGAAAGAAATAAGTGGGAGGAAGGTAGAACTTGATGAAGTATTACCTCTTGAACCGGTAAGTGGCGCAGCTCAAGAAAATGTTCCTGAGGTGCCTGCACCGACTAGAGAGGAAGTTGATGATGATCATGAAACTTCAGATCAAGTTGCTACTGAACTTCGTAGGTCCACAAGGACACATTCCGCACCAGAGTGGTACGGCAACCCTGTCTTGGAAATCATGTTGTTAGACAACGGTGAACCTTCGATCTATGAAGAAGCGATGGCGGGCCCGAATTCCGACAAATGGCTGGAAGCCATGAAATCCGAGATAGGATCCATGTATGAAAACGGAGTATGGACTTTGACTGACTTGCCCGTTGATCGGCGAGCCATAGAAAATAAATGGATCTTTAAGAAGAAGACAGACGTTGATGGTAATGTAACCATCTATAAAGCTCGGCTTGTCGCTAAGGGTTATCGACAAGTTCAAGGGGTTGACTACGATGAGACTTTCTCACCCGTAGTGAAGCTAAAGTCCGTCCGAATCATGTTAGCAATTGCCGCATTCTATGATTATGAGATATGGAAAATGGACGTCAAAACGGCATTCCTTAATGGTTTCCTTAAGGAAGAATTGTATATGATGCAGCCGGAAGGTTTTGTCGATACTAAGAATGCTGACAAGGTGTGCAAGCTCCAACGCTCGATTTATGGGCTGGTGCAAGCATCTCGGAGTTGGAACATTCGTTTTGATGAGATGATCAAAGCGTTTGGGTTTATGCAGACTTATGGAGAAGCCTGCATTTACAAGAAAGTGAGTGGGAGCTCTGTAGCATTTCTCATATTGTATGTGGATGACATACTGTTGATGGAAATGATATAGAATTCTTGGAAAGCATAAAGGCCTACTTGAACAAGTGTTTTTCAATGAAGGACCTTGGAGAAGCTGCTTATATATTAGGCATCAAGATCTATAGAGATAGATCGAGACGCCTCATTGGTCTTTCATAGAGTACGTACCTTGCCAAGATATTGAAGAAGTTCAAAATGGATCAGTCAAAGAAGGGGTTCTTGCCTGTATTGCAAGGTACGAGATTGAGCACGACTCAATGCCTGACCACGGCAGAAGATAGAGAAAAGATGAGTGTCGTCCCCTATGCCTCGGCCATAGGGTCTATCATGTATGCTATGCTGTGTACTAGACCTGATGTAAACCTTGCCGTAAGTTTGGTAGAAAGGTACCAAAGTAATCCCGGCATGGAACACTGGACAGCGGTCAAGAATATCCTGAAGTACCTGAAAAGGACTAAGGAAATGTTTCTCGTTTATGGAGGTGACGAAGATCTCGTCGTAAAGGGTTACGTCGATGCTAGCTTCGACACAGATCTGGATGACTCTAAGTCACAAACCGGATACGTGTATATTTTGAATGGTGGGGCAATAAGCTGGTGCAGTTGCAAGCAAAGCGTTGTGGCGGGATCTACATGTGAAACGGAGTACATGGCAGCCTCGGAGGCAGCACAAGAAGCAGTCTGGGTGAAGGAGTTCATTACCGACCTAGGAGTCATACCCAATGCGTCGGGCCCGATGATTCTCTTCTGTGACAACACTGGAGCTATTGCCCTTGCCAAGGAGCCCAGGTTTCACAGGAAGACCAGGCATATCAATCGTCACTTCAACTGCATTCGTGAAAGTGTTCAAAGTGGAGACATAGAGATTTGTAAAGTACATACGGACCTGAATGTAGCAGATCCGTTGACTAAACCTCTCCCTAGAGCAAAACATGATCAACACCAGAACTGCATGGGTGTTCGATTCATCACAATGTAGCTAGAATATTGACTCTAGTGCAAGTGGGAGACTGTTGGAAATATGTCCTGGAGGCAATAATAAAATGGTTATTATTATATTTCTTTGTTCATGATAATTGTCTATTGTTCATGCTATAATTGTGTTATCCGGAAATCGTAATACATGTGTGAATACATAGACCACAACACGTCCCTAGTGAGCCTCTAGTTGACTAGCTCGTTGATCAAAGGATAGTCATGGTTTCCTGACTATGGACATTAGATGTCATTGATAACGGGATCACATCATTAGGAGAATGATGTGATGGACAAGATCCAATCCTAAGCATAGCTCAAAGATCGTGTAGTTTGTTTGCTATAGCTTTTCCGAATGTCAAGTATCATTTCCTTAGACCATTAGATTGTGCAACTCCCGGATACCGTAAGAGTGCTTTGGGTGTGCCAAACATCACAACGTAACTGGGTGACTATAAAGGTACACTACAGGTATCTCCGAAAGTGTCTGTTGGGTTGGGACGAATCGAGACTCGGATTTGTCACTCCGTATGACGGAGAGGTATCTCTGGGCCCACTCGGTAATGCATCATCATAATGAGCTCAATGTGACCAAGTGGTTGATCACGGGATCATGCATTACGGTACAAGTAAAGTGACTTGCCGGTAACGAGATTGAACGAGGTATTCGGATACCGATGATCGAGTCTCGGGCAAGTAACGTACAGATTGACAAAGGGAATTGTATACGGGATTGATTGAATCCTTGACATCGTGGTTCATCCGATGAGATCATCGAGGAGCATGTGGGAGCCAACATGGGTATCCAGATCTCGCTGTTGGTTATTGACTCGAGAGTCATCTCGGTCATGTCTGTGTGTCTCCCGAACCCGTAGGGTCTACACACTTAAGGTTTGGTGACGCTAGGGTTGTTGAGATATTAGCATACGGTAACCCGAAAGTTGTTCGGAGTCCCGGATGAGATCCCGGACGTCACGAGGAGTTTCGGAATGGTCCGGAGGTGAAGATTTATATATAGGAAGTCAAGTTTCGGCCATCGGGAAGGTTTCAGAGGTAATTGGTATTGTACCGGGACCACCGGAAGGGTCCCGGGGGTCCGCCGGATGGGGCCACCTATCCCGGAAGGCCCCATGGGCTGAAGTGGGAGGGGAACCAGCCCCTAGTGGGCTGGTACGCCCCCCATGGGCCTCCCCCTGCGCCTAGGGTTGGAAACCCTAGGGGTGGGGGCGCCCCACTTGGCTTGGGGGATCTGGATACCCATGTTGGCTCCCACATGCTCCACAACAATCAATCCGTATACAATTCCCTTTGTCAATCGGTACGTTACTTGTCCGAGACTCGATCGTCGGTATCCCAATACTTTGTTCAGTCTCGTTACCGGAAAGTCACTTTACTCGTACCGTAATGCATGATCCCGTGATCAACCACTTGATCACATTGAGCTCATTATGATGATGCATTACCGAGTGGGCCCAGAGATACCTCTGTTGGGGAACGTTGCAGAAAACAAAAAAATTTCCTACGGTTTCACCAAGATCCATCTATGAGTTCATCTAGCAACGAGTGATTGGATTGCATCTACATACCTTTGTAGATCACGCGCAGAAGCGTTCAAAGAACGGGGATGAGGAAGGCGTACTCGACGTGATCCAAATCACCGGAGATTCTAGCGCCGAACGAACGGCACCTCCGTGTTCAACACACGTACGGTCAGCGTAACGTCTCCTCCTTCTTGATCCAGCAAGGGGGAAGGAGAGTTTGAGGAAGATGGCTCCGGCAGCAGCACGACGGCGTGGTGGTGATGGAGCTGCAGTACTCCGGCAGGGCTTCGCTAAGCTCTATGGAGGAGGAGGAGGTGTAGGAGAGGGAGAGGGAGGCACCAAAGGCGTGGGTGAGAATTCCTCCATCTCCCCACTATATATAGGGGGGCCAAGGGGGGGGGGGCGCCGGCCCTAGGAGATCCAATCTCCCAGGGGGGTGGCGGCCAAGGGAGGAATCCCTCCTCCCCAAGGCACCTCGGAGGTGCCTTCCCCCTTTGGGACTCTTCCCTTCTTGAACCCTAGGTGCATGGGCCTCTTGGGGCTGGTGCCCTTGGCCCATATAGGCCAAGGTGCACCCCCTACAGACCATGTGCCCCCCCGGGGCAGGTGGCCCCACCCGGTGGACCCCCGGGACCCTTCCGGTGGTCCCGGTACAATACCGGTGACCCCGAAACTTGTCCCGATGCCCGAAATAGCACTTCCTATATATAATTCTTTACCTATGGACCATTACGGAACTCCTCGTGACGTTCGGGATCTCATCCGGGACTCCGAACAACATTCGGGTTACTGCATATACATATCCCTACAACCCTAGCGTCACCGAACCTTAAGTGTGTAGACCCTACGGGTTCGGGAGACATGTAGACATGACCGAGATCGCTCTCCGGTCAATAACCAACAGTGGGATCTAGATACCCATGTTGGCTCCCACATGCTCCTCGATGATCTCATCGGATGAACCACGATGTCGAGGATTCAAGCAACCCCGTATACAATTCCCTTCGTCAATCGGTATGTTACCTGCCCGAGATTCGATCGTCGGTATCCCAATACCTCATTCAATCTCATTACCGTCAAGTCACTTTAATCGTACCGTAATGCATGATCCCGTGACCAGACACTTGGTCACTTTGAGCTCATTATGATGATGCATTACCGAGTGGGCCCAGTGATACCTCTCCGTCATACGGAGTGACAAATCCCAGTCTTGATCCATGTCACCCAACAGACACTTTCGGAGATACCCGTAGTATACCTTTATAGTCACCCAGTTACGTTGTGACGTTTGGTATACCCAAAGCACTCCTACGGTATCCGGGAGTTACACGATCTCATGGTCTAAGGAAAGGATACTTGACATTGGAAAACTCTAGCAAACGAACTATACGATCTTATGCTATGTTTAGGATTGGGTCTTGTCCATCACATCATTCTCCTAATGATGTGATCTCGTTATCAGTGACATCCAATGTCCATAGTCAGGAAACCATGACTATCTGTTGATCAATTAGCTAGTCAACTAGAGGCTTACTAGGGACATGTTGGTGTCTATTATTCACACATGTATTACGATTTCCGGATAACACAATTATAGCATGAATAAAAGACAATTATCATGAACAAGGAAATATAATAATAATCCTTTTATTATTGCCTCTAGGGCATATTACCAACAGTCTCCCACTTGCACTAGAGTCAATAATCTAGTTACATTGTGATGAATCGAACACCCATGGAATTCTGGTGTTGATCATGTTTTGCTCTAGGGAGAGGTTTAGTCAACGGATCTGCTACATTCAGGTCCGTATGTACTTTACAAATATCTATGTCTCCATCTCGAACATTTTCACGAATGGAGTTGAAGCGACGCTTGATGTGCCTTGTCTTCTTGTGAAACCTGGGCTCCTTGGCAAGAGCAATAGCTCTAGTGTTGTCATAGAAGAGCTTGATCGGCCCCGACACATTGGGTATGACTCCTAGGTCGGTGATGAACTCCTTCACCCAAATTGCTTCATGCGCTGCCTCCGAGGCTGCCATGTACTCTGCTTCACATGTAGATCCCGCCACGACGCTCTGCTTGCAACTGCACCAGCTTACTGCCCCACCATTCAAAATATACACGTATCCGGTTTGTGACTTAGAGTCATCCAGATCTGTGTCGAAGCTAGCGTCGATGTAACCCTTTACGACGAGCTCTTCGTCACCTCCATAGACGAGAAACATTTCCTTAGTCCTTTTCAGGTACTTCAGGATATTCTTGACCGCTGTCCAGTGTTCCTTGCCGGGATTACTTTGGTACGTTCCTACCAAACTCACGGCTAGGTTTACATCAGGTCTGGTACACAGCATGGCATACATAATAGAACCTATGGCTGAGGCATAGGGGATGACACTCATCTCTTCTATATCTTCTGCCGTGGTCGGACATTGAGCTGAGCTCAATTTCACACCTTGCAACACAGGCAAGAACCCCTTCTTAGACTGATCCATATTGAACTTCTTCAATATCTTATCAAGGTATGTGCTTTGTGAAAGACCTATGAGGCGTCTTGATCTGTCTCTATAGATCTTGATGCCTAATATATAAGCAGCTTCTCCAAGGTCCTTCATTGAAAAACTCTTATTCAAGTAGGCCTTAATGTTGTCCAAGAGTTCTATATCATTTCGCATCAAAAGTATGTCATCTACATATAATATGAGAAATGCTACAGAGCTCCCACTCACTTTCTTGTAAACACAGGCTTCTCCATAAGTCTGTGTAAACCCAAACGCTTTGATCATCTCATCAAAGCGAATGTTCCAACTCCGAGATGCTTGCACCAGCCCATAAATCGAGCGTTGGAGCTTGCACACCTTGTCAGCATACTTAGGATCGACAAAACCTTCCGGCTGCATCATATACAATTCTTCCTTAAGGAAACCATTAAGGAATGCCGTTTTGACGTCCATTTGCCATATTTCATAATCATAGAATGCGGCAATTGCTAACATGATTCGGACGGACTTCAGCTTCGCTACCGGTGAGAAAGTCTCATCGTAGTCAACCCCTTGAACTTGTCGATAACCCTTAGCAACAAGCCGAGCTTTATAGATGGTCACATTACCATCCGCGTCTGTCTTCTTCTTAAAGATCCATTTATTTTCTATGGCTCGCCGCTCTACGGGCAAGTCAGTCAAAGTCCATACTTAGTTTTCATACATGGATCCTATCTCGGATTTCATGGCTTCCGGCCATTTGTCGGAATCCGGGCCCGCCATCGCTTCTTCATAGTTCGAAGGTTCACCGTTGTCTAACAACATGATTTCCAAGACAGGGTTGCCGTACCACTCTGGTGTGGAATGTGTCCTTGTGGACCTACGAATTTCAGTAGGAGCTTGATCAGAAGTATCTTGATCATCATCATTAACTTCCTCTCTAGTGGTGCAGGCATCGCAGGAACATTTTCTTGAGTTGCGCCATTTTCCGGTTCAAGAGGTAATACTTCATCAAGTTCTACTTTCCTCCCACTTACTTCTTTCGAGAGAAACTCCTTCTCTAGAAAGGATCCATTCTTGGCAACAAAGATCTTGCCTTCAGATCTGAGGTAGAAGGTATACCCAATAGTCTCTTTAGGGTATCCTATGAAGACGCATTTTTCCGACTTGGATTCGAGCTTTTCAGGTTGAAGTTTCTTGACATAAGCATCGCATCCCCAAACTTTTAGAAACGACAGCTTAGGTTTCTTCCCAAACCATAATTCATACAGTGTCGTCTCAATAGATTTCGACGGAGCCCTATTTAAAGTGAATGCGGCAGTCTCTAAAGCATACCCCCAAAAAGATAGCGGTAAATTGGCAAGAGACATCATAGATCGCACCATATCTAATAGAGTGCGATTACGACGTTCGGACACACCATTACGCTGAGGTGTTCCAGGCGGCGTGAGTTGTGAAACTATTCCACATTTTCTTAAGTGTGTGCCAAACTCGTGACTCAAGTATTCTCCTCCACGATCTGATCGCAGGAATTTGATTTTCCTGTCACGTTGATTCTCAACCTCACTCTGAAATTCCTTGAACTTTTCAAAGGTCTCTGACTTGTGTTTCATTAAGTAGACATACCCATATCTACTCAAGTCATTAGTGAGGGTGAGAACATAACGATAGCCACCGCGAGCTCAACACTCATTGGACCGCACACATCAGTATGTATGATTTCCAATAAGTTGGTTGCTCGCTCCATTGTTCCTGAGAACGGAGTCTTGGTCATTTTACCCATGAGGCATGGTTCGCACGTGTCAAATGATTCGTAATCAAGAGACTCTAAAAGTCCATCAGCATGGAGCTTCTTCATGCGTTTGACACCTATGTGACCAAGGCGACAGTGCCACAAGTATGTGGGACTATCATTATCAATCTTACATCTTTTGGTACTCACACTATGAACATGTGTAGTGTTACGCTCGAGATTCATTAGAAATAAACCATTCACCATCGGAGCATGACCATAAAACATATCTCTCATATAAATAGAACAACCATTATTCTCGGATTTAAATGAGTAGCCATCTCGAATTAAACGAGATCCTGATACAATGTTCATGCTCAAAGCTGGCACTAAATAACAATTATTAAGGTTTAAAACTAACCCCGAAGGTAAATGTAGAGGTAGCGTGCCGACGGCGATCACATTGACCTTGGAACCATTCCTGACGTGCATCGTCACCTCGTCCTTTGCCAGTCTCCGTTTATTCCGCAGCTCCTGTTTTGAGTTACAAATGTGAGCAACCGCACCGGTATCAAATACCCAGGAGCTACTACGAGTACTGGTAAGGTACACATCAATTACATGTATATCACATATACCTTTCATTTTGCCAGCCTTCTTGTCCGCTAAGTATTTGGGGCAGTTCCGCTTCCAGTGACCACTTTCCTTGCAATAAAAGCACTCAGTCTCGGGCTTGGGTCCATTCTTTGGCTTCTTCCCGGCAGCTTGCTTGCCGGGCTTGGCAACTCCCTTGCTGTCCTTCTTGAAGGTTTTCTTACCCTTGCCTTTCTTGAACTTAGTGGTTTTATTCACCATCAACACTTGATGTTCCTTTTTGACTTCTACCTCTGCTGATTTCAGCATTGCAAATACTTCAGGAATGGTCTTTTCCATCCCCTGCATATTGAAGTTCATCACAAAGCTCTTATAGCTTGGTGGAAGCGACTGAAGGATTCTGTCAATGACCGCGTCATCCGGGAGATTAACTCCCAGCTGAGTCAAGCGGTTATGCAACCCAGACATAGTGAGTATGTGCTCACTGACAGAACTATTTTCCTCCATCTTACAGCTGAGGAACTTGTCAGAGACTTGATATCTCTCGACCCGGGCATGAGCTTGGAAAACCATTTTCAGCTCCTCGAACATCTCATATGCTCCGTGTCTCTCAAAACGTTTTTGGAGCCCCGGCTCTAAGCTGTAAAGCATGCCGCACTGAACGAGGGAGTAGTCATCGGTACGTGCCTGCCAAGCGTTCATAACGTCTTGTTCTGCAGGGAGAACAGGTGCGTCACCTAGCGGTGCTTGTAGGACATAATCTTTCTTGGCAGCTATGAGGATGATCCTCAGGTTCCGGACCCAGTCCGTGTAGTTGCTGCCATCGTCTTTCAGCTTGGTTTTCTCTAGGAACGCGTTGAAGTTGAGGACTACGTTGGCCATTTGATCTACAAGACATATTGTAAAATATTTAGACTAAGTTCATGATAATTAAGTTCATCTAATAAAATTATTCAATGAACTCCCACTTAGATAAACATCCCTCTTGTAATCTAAGTATAACATGATCCGAGTTAACTAGGCCGTGTCCGATCATCACGTGAGACAGACTAGTCAACATCGGTGAACATCTTCTTGTTGATCGTATCTTCTATATGACTCATGCTCGACCTTTCGGTCTTCTGTGTTCCGAGGCCATGTCTGTACATGCTAGGCTCGTCAAGTCAACCTAAGTGTTTGCATGTGTAAATCTGTCTTACACCCATTGTACGTGAACGTTGGAATCTAACACCCGATCATCACGTGGTGCTTCGAAACAACGAACTGTTTCAACGGTGCACAGTTAGGGGGAACACTTTCTTGAAATTATTATGAGGGATCATCTTATTTACTACCGTCGTTCTAAGTAAATAAGATGCAGAAACATGATAAACATCACATGCAATCAAATAATAATAGTGACATGATATGGCCAATATCACATAGCTCCTTTGATCTCCATCTTGGGGCTCCATGATCATCTTGTCACCGGCATGACACCATGATCTCCATCATCATGATCTCCATCATCGTGTCTACATGAAGTTGCTCGCCAACTATTACTTCTACTACTATGGCTAACACGTTTAGCAATAAAGTAAAGTAATTTACATGGCGTTTCTCAATGACACGCAGGTCATACAAAAAAATAAAGACAACTCCTATGGCTCCTGCCGGTTGTCATACTCATCGACATGCAAGTCGTGATTCCTATTACAAATAGCATGAACATCTCATACATCACATATATATCATTCATCATTCATCACAACTTTGGCCATATCATATCACAAAGCACTAGCTGCAAAAACAAGTTAGACATCCTCTAATTGTTGTTGCATGTTTTACGTGGCTGAAGTAGGGTTCTAGCAAGAACGTTTTCTTACCTACGTGAAAGCCACAACGTGATTTGTCAACTTCTATTTACCCTTCATAAGGACCCTTTTCATCGAATATGCTCCAACTAAAGTGGGAGAGACAGACACCCGCCAGCCACCTTATGCAACTAGTGCATGTTAGTCGGTGGAACCGGTCTCACGTAAGCGTACGTGTAAGGTTGGTCCAGGCCGCTTCATCCCACAATACCGTTGAAGCAAGATAAGACTAGTAGCGGCAAGAAAGTTGACAACATCAACGCCCACAACAAATTGTGTTCTACTCGTGCAAGAGAACTACGCATAGACCTAGCTCATGATGCCACTGTTGGGGAACGTTGCAGAAAACAAAAAAATTTCCTACGGTTTCACCAAGATCCATCTATGAGTTCATCTAGCAACGAGTGATTGGATTGCATCTACATACCTTTGTAGATCACGCGCGGAAGCGTTCAAAGAACGGGGATGAGGAAGTCGTACTCGACGTGATCCAAATCACCGGAGATCCTAGCGCCGAACGGACGGCACCTCCGCGTTCAACACACGTACGGTCAGCGTAACGTCTCCTCCTTCTTGATCCAGCAAGGGGGAAGGAGAGCTTGAGGAAGATGGCTCCGGCAGCAGCACGACGGCGTGGTGGTGATGGAGCTGCAGTACTCCGGCAGGGCTTCGCTAAGCTCTATGGAGGAGGAGGAGGTGTTGGAGAGGGAGAGGGAGGCACCAAAGGCGTGGGTGAGAAGTCCTCCATCTCCCCACTATATATAGGGGGGCCAAGGGGGGGCGCGGCCATAGGAGATCCAATCTCCTAGGGGGGGTGGCGGCCAAGGGAGGAATCCCTCCTCCCCAAGGCACCTCGGAGGTGCCTTCCCCCTTTGGGACTCTTCCCTTCTTGAACCCTAGGCGCATGGGCCTCTTGGGGCTGGTGCCCTTGGCCCATATAGGCCAAGGCGCACCCCCTACAGCCCATGTGGCCCCCCGGGGCAGGTGGCCCCACCCGGTGGACCCTCGGGACCCTTCCGGTGGTCCCGGTACAATACCGGTGACCCCGAAACTTGTCTCGATGCCCGAAATAGCACTTCCTATATATAATTCTTTACCTCTGGACCATTCCGGAACTCCTCGTGACGTACAGGATCTCATCTGGGACTCCGAAAAACATTCGGGTTACTGCATATACATATCCCTACAACCCTAGCGTCACCGAACCTTAAGTGTGTAGACCCTACGGGTTCGGGAGACATGTAGACATGACCGAGATCGCTCTCCGGTCAATAACCAACAGCGGGATCTGGATACCCATGTTGGCTCCCACATGCTCCTCGATGATCTCATCGGATGAACCACGATGTCGAGGATTCAAGCAACCCCGTATACAATTCCCTTCGTCAATCGGTATGTTACCTGCCCGAGATTCGATCGTCGGTATCCCAATACCTCGTTCAATCTCATTACCGGCAAGTCACTTTACTCGTACCATAATGCATGATCCCATGACCAGACACTTGGTCACTTTGAGCTCATTATGATGATGCATTACCGAGTGGGCCCAGTGATACCTCTCCGTCATACGGAGTGACAAATCCCAGTCTTGATCCATGTCACCCAACAGACACTTTCGGAGATACCCGTAGTATACCTTTATAGTCACCCAGTTACGTTGTGACGTTTGGTATACCCAAAGCACTCCTATGGTATCCGGGAGTTACACGATCTCATGGTCTAAGGAAAGGATACTTGACAGTGGAAAACTCTAGCAAACGAACTATACGATCTTATGCTATGTTTAGGATTGGGTCTTGTCCATCACATCATTCTCCTAATGATGTGATCTCGTTATCAATGACATCCAATGTCCATAGTCAGGAAACCATGACTATCTGTTGATCAACGAGCTAGTCAACTAGAGGCTTACTGGGGACATGTTGGTGTCTATTATTCACACATGTATTACGATTTCCGGATAACACAATTATAGCATGAATAAAAGACAACTATCATGAATAAGGAAATATAATAATAATCCTTTTATTATTGCCTCTAGGGCATATTTCCAACAACCTCTCCATCATACGGAGTGACAAATCCCAGTCTCGATTCGTGCCAACCCAACAGACACTTTCGGAGATACCTGTAATGTACCTTTATAGTCACCCAGTTACGTTGTGACGTTTGGCACACCCAAGGCATTCCTACGGTATCCGGGAGTTGCACAATCTCATGGTCTAAGGAATGATACTTGACATTCAGAAAAGCTACAGCAAACGAACTACACGATCTTTGAGCTAAGCTTAGGATTGGGTCTTGTCCATCACATCATTCTCCTAATGATGTGATCCCGTTATCAATGACATCTAATGTCCATAGTCAGGAAACCATGACTATCCTTTGATCAACGAGCTAGTCAACTAGAGGCTCACTAGGGACGTGTTGTGGTCTATGTATTCACACATGTATTACGATTTCTGGATAACACAATTATAGCATGAACAATAGACAATTATCATGAACAAAGAAATATAATAATAACCATTTTATTATTGCCTCTAGGACATATTTCCAACAGTCTCCCACTTGCACTAGAGTCAATATTCTAGCTACATTGTGATGAATCGAACACCCATGCAGTTCTGGTGTTGATCAAGTTTTTCTCTAGGGAGAGGTTTAGTCAACGGATCTGCTACATTCAGGTCCGTATGTACTTTACAAATATCTATGTCTCCACTTTGAACACTTTCACGAATGCAGTTGAAGCGACGCTTGATATGCCTGGTCTTCCTGTGAAACCTGGGCTCCTTGGCAAGGGCAATAGCTCCAGTGTTGTCATAGAAGAGAGTCATCGGGCCCGACGCATTGGGTATGACTCCTAGGTCGGTAATGAACTCCTTCACCCAGACTGCTTCTTGTGCTGCCTCCGAGGCTGCCATGTACTCCGCTTCACATGTAGATCCTGCCACAACGCTTTGTTTGCAACTGCACCAGCTTACTGCCCACCATTCAAAATATACACGTATCCGGTTTGTGACTTAGAGTCATCCAGATCTGTGTCGAAGCTAGCATCGACGTAACCCTTTACGACGAGATCTTCGTCACCTCCATAAACGAGAAACATTTCCTTAGTCCTTTTCAGGTACTTCAGGATATTCTTGACCGCTGTCCAGTGTTCCATGCCGGGATTACTTTGGTACCTTCCTACCAAACTTACGGCAAGGTTTAGATCAGGTCTGGTACACAGCATAGCATACATGATAGACCCTATGGCCGAGGCATAGGGGAGGACACTCATCTTTTCTCTATCTTCTGCCGTGGTCGGGCATTGAGTCGTGCTCAATCTCGTACCTTGCAATACAGGCAAGAACCCCTTCTTTGACTGATCCATTTTGAACTTCTTCAATGTCTTGTCAAGGTACGTACTCTATGAAAGACCAATGAGGCGTCTCGATCTATCTCTATAGATCTTGATGCCTAATATATAAGCAGCTTCTCCAAGGTCCTTCATTGAAAAACACTTGTTCAAGTAGGCCTTTATGCTTTCCAAGAATTCTATATCATTTCCATCAACAGTATGTCATCCACATACAATATGAGAAATGCTACAGAGCTCCCACTCACTTTCTTGTAAATGCAGGCTTCTCCATAAGTCTTCATAAACCCAAACGCTTTGATCATCTCATCAAAACGAATGTTCCAACTCCGAGATGCTTGCACCAGCCCATAAATCGAGCATTGGAGCTTGCACACCTTGTCAGCATTCTTAGGATCGACAAAACCTTCCGGCTTCATCATATACAATTCTTCCTTAAGGAAACCATTAAGGAATGCCGTTTTGACGTCCATTTGCCATATCTCATAATCATAGAATGCGGCAATTGCTAACATGATTCGGACGGACTTCAGCTTCGCTACGGGTGAGAAAGTCTCATCGTAGTCAACCCCTTGAACTTGTCGATAACCCTTAGCGACAAGCCGAGCTTTATAGATGGTTACATTACCATCCACGTCTGTCTTCTTAAAGATCCATTTATTTTCTATGGCTCGCCAATCAACGGGCAAGTCAGTCAAAGTCCATACTTCGTTTTCATACATGTATCCTATCTCGGATTTCATGGCTTCCAGCCATTTGTCGGAATTCGGGCCCGCCATCGCTTCTTCATAGATCGAAGGTTCACCGTTGTCTAACAACATGATTTCCAAGACAGGGTTGTCGTACCACTCTGGTGCGGAACGTGTCCTTGTGGACCTACAAAGTTCAGTAGCAACTTGATCTGAAGTTTCATGATCATCATCAACTTCCTCTCTAGTCGGTGCAGGCACCTCAGGAACATTTTCTTGAGCTGCGCCACTTACCGGTTCAAGAGGTAATACTTCATCAAGTTCTACCTTCCTCCCACTTATTTCTTTCGAGAGAAACTCTTTCTCTAGAAAGGACCCATTCTTGGCAACAAAGATCTTGCCTTCGGATCTAAGGTAGAAGGTACACCCAACAGTTTCTTTAGGGTATCCTATGAAGATGCATTTCTCCGACTTGGGTTTGAGCTTTTCAGGTTGAAGTTTCTTGACATAAGCATCGCATCCCCAAACTTTTAGAAACGAGAACTTAGGTTTCTTCCCAAACCATAATTCATACGGTGTCGTCTCAACGGATTTCGACGGAGCCCTATTTAATGCGGTAGTCTCTAAAGCATAGCCACAAAATGACAGCGGTAAATCGGTAAGAGACATCATAGATCGCATCATATCCAATAGAGTGCGATTACGACGTTCGGACACACCATTACGCTGAGGTGTTCCAGGCGGCGTGAGTTGTGAAACTATTCCACATTTCCTTAAGTGTGTGCCAAATTTGTGACTCAAGTATTCTCCCCCACGATCTGATCGCAAGAACTTGATTTTCCTGTCACGTTGATTCTCAACCTCACTCCGAAATTCCTTGAACTTTTCAAAGGTCTCAGACTTGTATTTCATTAAGTAGACATACCCATATGTACTCAAGTCATCAGTGAGGGTGAGAACATAACGATAGCCATCGCGAGCCTCAACACTCATTGGACTGCACACATTAGTATGTATGATTTTCAATAAGTTGGTTGCTCGCTCCATTGTTCCTGAGAACGGAGTCTTGGTCATTTTACCCATGAGGCATGGTTCGCACGTGTTAAATGATTCGTAATCAAGAGACTCCAAAAGTCCATCTGCATGGAGCTTCTTCATGCATTTGACACCTATGTGACCAAGGCGGCAGTGCCACAAGTATGTGGGACTATCATTATCAACCTTACATCTTTTGGTATTCACACTATGAATATGTGTAACATTACGCTCGAGATTCATTAAGAATAAACCATTCACCAGCGGAGCATGACCATAAAACGTATCTCTCATATAAATAGAACAACCATTATTCTCGGATTTAAATGAGTAGCCATCTCGAATTAAACGAGATCCTGATACAATGTTCATGCTTAAAGCTGGCACTAAATAATAATTATTGAGGTTTAAAACTAATCCCGTAGGTAAATGTAGAGGCAGTGTGCCGATGGTGATCACATCGACCTTGGAACCATTCCCGACGCGCATCGTCACCTCGTCCTTCGCCAGTCTCCGCTTATTCCGCAGCTCCTGCTTTGAGTTACAAATGTGAGCAACCGCACCGGTATCAAATACCCAAGAGCTACTACGAGCACTGGTAAGGTACACATCAATTGCATGTATATCAAATATACCTTTAGTGTTGTCGGCCTTCTTGTCCACTAAGTATTTCGGGCAGTTCCGCTTCCAGTGACCACTTCCCTTGCAATAAAAACACTCAGTCTCAGGCTTGGGTCCATTCTTTGACTTCTTCCCGGCAGCTTGCTTATCGGGCGCGGCAACAACCTTGCCGTCCTTCTTGAAGTTCTTCTTACCCTTGCCTTTCTTGAACTTAGTGGTTTTATTCACCATCAACACTTGATGTTCCTTTTTGATTTCCACCTCTACTGATTTCAGCATTGAATATACCTCAGGAATGGTCTTTTCCATCGCCAGCATATTGAAGTTCATCACAAAGCTCTTGTACTTCGGTGGAAGCGACTGAAGGATTCTGTCAATGACCGCGTCATCCGGGAGATTAACTCCCAGCTGAGTCAAGCGGTTATGCAACCCAGACATTTTGAGTATGTGCTCACTGACAGAACTATTTTCCTCCATCTTACAACTGAAGAACTTGTCAGAGACTTCATATCTCTCGACCCGGGCATGAGCTTGGAAAACCATTTTCAGCTCTTCGAACATCTCATCTGCTCCGTGTCGCTCAAAACACTTTTGGAGCCCCGGTTCTAAGCTGTAAAGCATGCCGCACTGAACGAGGGAGTAATAATCAGCACGTGACTGCCAAGCGTTCATAATGTCTTGGTTCTCTGGGATGGGTGCGTCACCTAGCGGTGCTTCTAGGACATAATCTTTCTTGGCAGCTATGAGGATGATCCTCAGGTTCCGGACCCAGTCCGTATAGTTGCTGCCATCATCTTTCAGCTTGGTTTTCTCTTCTTTCAGCTTGGTTTTCTCTAGGAACGCGTTGAAGTTGAGGGCAACATTAGCGTGGGCCATTTGATCTACAAGACATAGTGTAAAGATTTTAAACTAAGTTCATGATAATTAAGTTCATCTAATCAAATTATTCAATGAAGTCCCACTCAGATAGACATCCCTCTAGTCATCTAAGTGAAACATGATCCGAGTTAACTAGGCCGTGTCCGATCATCACGTGAGATGGACTAGTCAACATCGGTGAACATCTTCATGTTGATCATATCTTCTATACGACTCATGCTCGACCTTTCGGTCTTCCATGTTCCGAGGCCATGTCTTTACATGCTAGGCTCGTCAAGTCAACCTAAGTGTATTGCGTGTGTAAATCTGGCTTACACCCGTTGTATTCGAACGTTAGAATCTATCACACCCGATCATCATGTGGTGCTTCGAAACAATGAACCTTCACAACGGTGCACAGTTAAGGGGAATACTTTCTTGAAATTATTACGAGGGATCATCTTATTTAAGCTACCATCGTTCTAAGCAAATAAGATGTAAAACATGATAAACATCACATGCAATCAAATAGTGACATGATATGGCCAATATCTTTTGCTCCTTTTGATCTCCATCTTCGGGGCTTCATGATCATCGTTGTCACCGGCATGACACCATGATCTCCATCATCGTGTCTACTTGAAGTTGTCTCGTCATCTATTACTTCTACTACTATGGCTAACACTTTAGCAATAAAGTAAAGTAATTACATGACGTTTATGTTGACACGCTGGTCATAAATAAATAAAGACAACTCCTATGACTCTTGCCGGTTGTCATACTCATCGACATACAAGTCGTGATTCCTATTACAAGAACATGATCTATCTCATACATCACATATATCATTCATCACATCCTTTTGGCCATATCACATCACACGGCACATGCTTGAAAAACAAGTTAGACGTGCTCTAATTGTTGTTGCAAGTTTTTACGTGGCTGCTATAGGTTTCTAGCAAGAACGTTTCTTACCTACGCCAAAACTAGAACGTGATATGCCAATTTCTATTTACCCTTCATAAGGACCCTTTTCATCGAATCCGATCCGACTAAAGTGGGAGAGACAGACACCCGCCAGCCACCTTATGCAACTACTGCATGTCAATCGGTGGAACCAGTCTCACGTAAGCGTATGTGTAAGGTCGGTCCAGGCCGCTTCATCCCATGATGCCGCCGAATCAAGATAAGACTAGTAACGGCAAGAAAATTGACAATATCGACGCCCTCAACTGCTTTGTGTTCTACTCGTGCATAGAAACTACGCATCGACCTAGCTCATGATGCCACTATTGGGGAATGTAGCAGAATTTTAAAATTTTCTACGCATCACCAAGATCAATCTATGGAGTCATCTAGCAACGAGGGAGAGAGGAGTGCATCTACATACCCTTGTAGATCGCGCATGGAAGCGTTCAAGAGAACGGGGTTGATGGAGTCATACTCGTCGTGTTCCAAATCACCGATGACCTAACGCCAAACGGACGGCACCTCTGTGTTAAACACACGTACGGTTGGGAAGACGTCTCCTCCAACTTGATCCAGCAAGGGGGAAGGAGAGGTTGATGAAGATCCAGCAGCACGACGGCGTGGTGGTGGAAGCAACGGTGATCTCGGCAGGGCTTCGCCAAGCTCAGGGAGAGGGAGGAGTGTCACGGGAGGGAGAAGGAGGCGCCAGGGGCTAGGGTGCGGCTGCCCTCCCTCCCCACCACTATATATAGGACCCCTAGGGGGGCACCGGCCCTAGGAGATTGAATCTCCAAGGGGGGGCGGCCAAGGGGGGTGGAATGCCCCCCAAGCCAAGTGGGGCACCCCCCACCCCTAGGGTTTCCAACCCTAGGCGCAGGGGGAGGCCCATGGGGGGCGCACCAGCCCACTAGGGGCTGGTTCCCCTCCCACTTCAGCCCATGGGGCCTTCCGGGATAGGTGGCCCCACCCGGTGGACCCCCGGAACCCTTCCGGTGGTCCCAGTACAATACCGATTACCTCTGAAACCTTCCCGATGGCCGAAACTTGACTTCCTATATATAAATCTTCACCTCCGGACCATTCCGAAACTCCTCGTGACATCCGGGATCTCATCCAGGACTCTGAACAACTTTCGGGTTACCGTATGCTAATATCTCAACAACCCTCGCGTCACCGAACCTTAAGTGTGTAGACCCTACGGGTTCGGGAGACACGTAGACATGACCGAGACGACTCTCCGGTCAAGAACCAACAGCGGGATCTGGATACCCATGTTGGCTCCCACATGCTCCTCGATGATCTCATTGGATGAACCATGATGTCGAGGATTCAATCAATCCCGTATACAATTCCCTTTGTCAATCGGTACATTACTTGCCCGAGACTCGATGGTCGGTATCCCAATACCTCGTTCAATCTCGTTACCGGCAAGTCACTTTACTCGTACCGTAATGCATGATCCCGTGATCAACCACTTGGTCACATTGAGCTCATTAATGTGATGCATTACTGAGTGGGCCCAGAGATCCCTCCGTCATACGGAGTGACAAATCCCAGTCTCGATTCGTGCCAACCCAACAGACACTTTCGGAGATACCTGTAGTGTACCTTTATAGTCACCCAGTTACGTTGTGACGTTTGGCACACCCAAAGCACTCCTACGATATCCGGGAGTTGCACAATCTCATGGTCTAAGGAAATGTTTGGAAAAGCTATAGCAAATGAACTACACGATCTTTGAGCTATGCTTAGGATTGGGTCTTGTCCATCACATCATTCTCCTAATGATGTGATCCCATTATCAATGACATCCAATGTCCATAGTCAAGAAACCATGACTATCTTTTGATCAACGATCTAGTCAACTAGAGGCTCACTAGGGATGTGTTGTGGTCTATGTATTCACACATGTATTACGATTTCCGGATAACACAATTATAGCATGAACAATAGACAATTATCATGAACAAAGAAATATAATAATAACCATTTTATTATTGCCTCTAGGGCATATTTCCAACAGCCAGTCAGGGCAGACGCCCTGGATGGGGTACTTCGCCCCCTTTGGCGCCCTGCTGCCCTCGCCGCAGCAGTGGCGCGTGTTGGAAATATGCCCTAGAGGCAATAATAAAAGGATTATTATTATATTTCCTTGTTCATGATAATTTTCTATTATTCATGCTATAATTTTATTATCCGGAAATCGTAATACATGTGTGAATACATAGACCACAATGTGTCCCTAGTGAGCCTCTAGTTGACTAGCTCGTTGATCAACAGATAGTCATGGTTTCCTGGATATGGACATGGGGATGTCATTGATAACGGGATCACATCATTAGGAGAATGATGTGATGGACAAGACCCAATCCTAAACATAGCACAAGATCGTATTGTTCGTTTGCTAGAGTTTTTCCAATGTCAAGTATCTTTTCCTTAGACCATGAGATCGTGTAACTCCCGGATACCGTAGGAGTGCTTTGGGTGTACCAAACGTCACAACGTAACTGGGTGACTATAAAGGTATACTGCGGGTATCTCCGAAAGTGTCTGTTGGGTTGACACGGATCAAGACTGGGATTTGTCACTCCGTATGACGGAGAGGTATCTCTAGGCCCACTCGGTAATGCATCATCACAATGAGCTCAAAGTGACCAAGTGTCTGGTCACGGGATCATGCATTACGGTATGAGTAAAGTGACTTGCCGATAACGAGATTGAACGAGGTATTGGGATACCGATGATCGAATCTCGGGCAAGTAACGTACCGATTGACAAAGGGAATTGTATACGGGGTTGCTTGAATCCTCGACATCGTGGTTCATCCGATGAGATCATCGAGGAGCATGTGGGAGCCAACATGGGTATCCAGATCCCGCTGTTGGTTATTGACCGGAGAGCCATCTCTGTCATGTCTACATGTCTCCCGAACCCGTAGGGTCTACACACTTAAGGTTCGGTGACGCTAGGGTTGTAGAGATATGAATATGCAGTAACCCGAAAGTTGTTCGGAGTCCCGAATGAGATCCTGGACGTCACGAGGAGTTCCGGAATGGTCCGGAGGTGAAGAATTATATATAGGAAGTGCAGTTTCGGCCATCGGGAGAATTTCGGGGGTCACCGATATTGTACCGGGATCACCGGAAGGGTCCCGGGGGTCCACCGGGTGGGGCCTCCCATCCCGGAGGGCCCCATGGGCCAAAGTGGGGACGGGAACCAGCCCATAGTGGGCTGGTGCGCCCCCCTTGGCCCACCTCATGCGCCTAGGGTTGGGAACCCTAGGGTGGGGGGGGCGCCCCACCTGGCTTGGGGGCACTCCACCCCTTGGCCACCGCCCCCCTAGGAGATCCCATCTCCTAGGGCCGGCGCACCCCCTAGGGGGCCTATATAAAGGGGGGAGGGAGGGTGTAGCCGCACTCTTGAGTCTTGGCGCCTCCCTCTCCCCTGTAACACCTCTCCCTCTCGTAGTAGAACGGCGAAGCCCTGCTGCGGTGACCCCTGCATCCACCACCATGCCGTCGTGCTGCTGGATCTTCATCAACCTCTCCTTCCCCCTTGCTGGATCAAGAAGGAGGAGACGTCACGCTGACCGTACGTGTGTTGAACGCGGAGGTGCCGTCCGTTCGGCGCTAGGATCTCCGGTGATTTGGATCACGTCGATTACGACTTCCTCATCCCCGTTCTTTGAACGCTTCCGCGCGTGATCTACAAAGGTATGTAGATGCAATCCGATCACTCGTTGCTAGATGAACTCGTAGATGGATCTTGGTGAAACCGTAGAATTTTTTTTGTTTTCTGCAATGTTCCCCAACAGTGGCATCATGAGCTAGGTCTATGCGTAGTTCTCTTTGCATGAGTAGAACACAATTTGTTGTGGGCGTAGATGTTGTCAACTTTCTTGCCGCTACTAGTCTTATTTTGCTTCAGCGGTATTGTGGGATGAAGCGGCCTGGACCGACCTTACACGGACGCTTACGTGAGACTGGTTCCACCGACTGACATGCACTAGTTGCATAAGGTGGCTAGCGGGTGTCTATCTCTCCCACTTTAGTTGGAGCGGATTCGATGAAAAGGGTCCTTATGAAGGGTAAATAGAAGTTGACAAATCATGTTGTGGCTTTCACGTAGGTAAGAAAACGTTCTTGCTAGAACCCTTTTGCAGCCACGTAAAACTTGCAACAACAATTAGAGGACGTCTAACTTGTTTTTGCAGCAAGTGCTTTGTGATGTGATATGGCCAAAGTTGTGATGAATGATGAATGATATATATGTGATGTATGAGATCATGTTCTTGTAATAGGAATCACGACTTGCATGTCGATGAGTATGACAACCGGCAGGAGCCATGGGAGTTGTCTTTATTTTTTGTATGACCTGCGTGTCATTGAGAAACGCCATGTAAATTACTTTACTTTATTGCTAAACGTGTTAGCCATAGTAGTAGAAGTAATAGTTGACGAGCTACTTCATGGAGACACGATGATGGAGATCATGATGATGGAGATCATGGTGCCATGCCGGTGACAAGATGATCATGGAGCCCCAAGATGGAGATCAAAGGAGCTATGTGATATTGGCCATATCATGTCACTATTATTATTTGATTGCATGTGATGTTTAATATGTTTTTGCATCTTGTTCACTTAGAACGACGGTAGTAAATAAGATGATCCCTCATAATAATTTCAAGAAAGTGTTTCCCCTAACTGTGCATCGTTGCGACAGTTCATTGTTTCGAAGCACCACGTGATGATCGGGTGTGATAGATTCCAACGTTCACATACAACGGGTGTAAGACAGATTTACACATGCAAACACTTAGGTTGACTTGACGAGCCTAGCATGTACGGACATGGCCTCGGAACACAGAAGACCGAAAGGTCGAGCATGAGTCGTATAGAAGATACGATCAACATGAAGATGTTCACCGATGTTGACTAGTCCGTCTCACGTGATGCTCGGACACGGCCTAGTTAACTCGGATCATGTTATACTTAGATGACAGGAGGGATGTCTATCTGAGTGGGAGTTCATTATATAATTTGATTAGATGAACTTAATTATCATGAACTTAGTCTAAAATCTTTACAATATGTCTTGTAGATCAAATGGCCCACGTTGTCCTCAACTTCAACGCGTTCCTAGAGAAAACCAAGCTGAAAGACGATGGCAGCAATTATACGGACTGGGTCCGGAACCTGAGGATCCTCCTCATAGCTGCCAAGAAAGATTATGTCCTAGAAGCACCGCTAGGTGATGCACCCATCCCACAGAACCAAGACGTTATGAACGCTTGGCAGAAACGTGCTGATGACTACTCCCTCGTTCAGTGCGGCATGCTTTACAGCTTAGAACCGGGGCTCCAAAAGCGTTTTGAGAGACACGGAGCATATGAGATGTTCGAAGAGCTGAAAATGGTTTTTCAAGCTCATGCTCGGGTCGAGAGATATGAAGTCTCCGACAAGTTCTTCAGCTGTAAGATGGAGGAAAATAGTTCTGTCAGTGAGCACATACTCACTATGTCTGGATTACATAACCGCTTAACTCAGCTGGGAGTTAATCTCCCGGATGACGGTCATTGACAGAATCCTTCAGTCGCTTCCACCGAGCTACAAGAGCTTTGTGATGAACTTCAATATGCAGGGGATGGAAAAGACCATTCCTGAGGTATTTTCAATGCTGAAATCAGCAGAGGTAGAAGTCAAAAAGGAACATCAAGTGTTGATGGTCAATAAAACCACCAAGTTCAAGAAAGGCAAGGGTAAAAAGAACTTCAAGAAGGACGTCAAGGGAGTTGCCGCACCCGGTAAGCAAGCTGCCAGGAAGAAGCCAAAGAATGGACCCAAGCCCGAGAGTGAGTGCTTTTATTGCAAGGGAAGTGGTCACTAGAAGCGGAACTGCCCCAAATACTTAGCGGACAAGAAGGCCGGCAACACAAAAGGTATATGTGATATACATGTAATTGATGTGTACCTTACCAGTATTCGTAGTAGCTCCTGGGTATTTGATACCGGTGCGGTTGCTCACATTTGTAACTCAAAGCAGGAGCTACGGAATAAACGGAGACTGGCGAAGAACGAGGTGACGATGCGCGTCGGGAATGGTTCCAAGGTCGATGTGATCGCCATCGGCACGCTACCTCTACATTTACCCAGGGATTAGTTTTAAACCTCAATAATTGTTATTTAGTACCAGCTTTGAGCATGAACATTGTATCAGGATCTCGTTTAATTCGAGATGGCTACTCATTTAAATATGAGAATAATGGTTGTTCTATTTATATGAGAGATATGTTTTATGGTCACGCTCCTATGGTGAATGGTTCATTCTTAATGAATCTCGAGCGTAATGCTACACATATTCATAGTGTGAATACCAAAAGATGTAAGGTTGATAATGATAGTCCCACATACTTGTGGCACTGCCGCCTTGGTCACATAGGTGTCAAACGCTTGAAGAAGCTCCATGCAGATGGACTTTTAGAGTCTCTTGATTACGAATCATTTGACACGTGCGAACCGTGCCTCATGGGTAAGATGACCAAGACTCCGTTCTCAGGAATAATGGAGCGAGCAACCAACCTATTGGAAATCATACATACTGATGTGTGCGGTCGAATGAGTGTTGAGGCTCGTGGTGGCTATCGTTATGTTCTCACCCTCACTGATGACTTGAGTAGATATGGGTATGTCTACTTAATGAAACACAAGTCTGAAACCTTTGAAAAGTTCAAGGAATTTCAGAGTGAGGTAGAAAATCAACGTGACAGAAAAATCAAGTTTTTGCGATTAGATCGTGGAGGAGAATACTTGCGTCACGAATTTGGCACACACTTAAGAAAATGTGGAATAGTTTCACAACTCACGCCGCCTGGAACACCTCAGCGTAATGGTGTGTCCGAACATCGTAATTGCACTCTATTGGATATGGTGCGATCTATGATGTCTCTTACCGATTTACCGCTGTCATTTTGGGGCTATGCTTTAGAGGCTGCCGCATTCACTTTAAATAGGGCTCCGTCGAAATCCATTGAGACAACACCGTATGAATTATCGTTTGGGAAGAAGCCTAAGCTGTCGTTTCTAAAAGTTTGGGGATGCGATGCTTATGTCAAGAAACTTCAACCTGAAAAGCTCAAACCAAGTCGGAAAAATGCGTCTTCATAGGATACCCTAAAGAAACTATTGGGTATACCTTCTACCTCAGATCCGAAGGCAAGATCTTTGTTGCCAAGAATGGATCCTTTCTAGAGAAAGAGTTTCTCTCGAAAGAAGTAAGTGGGAGGAAAGTAGAGCTTGATGAAGTACTGCCTCTTGAAGCAGAGAGTAGCGCAGCTCAGGAAAATGTTCCTGTGGTGCCTGCACCAATTAGAGAGGAAGTTAATGATGATGATCAAGATATTTCTGATCAAGCTCCTACTGAACTTCGAAGGTCCACAAGGACACGTTCCGCACCAGAGTGGTACGGCAACCCTGTCTTGGAAATCATGTTGTTAGACAACGGTGAACCTTCGAACTATGAAGAAGCGATGGCGGGCCCGGATTCCGACAAATGGCTGGAAGCCATGAAACCCGAGATAGGATCCATGTATGAAAACGAAGTATGGACTTTGACTGACTTGCCCGATGTTCGGCGAGCCATAGAAAATAAATGGATCTTTAAGAAGAAGACAACCGCGGATGGTAATGTGACCATCTATAAAGCTAGGCTTGTCGCTAAGGGTTATCGACAAGTTCAAGGGGTTGACTACGATGAGACATTCTCTCCCGTGGCAAAGCTGAAGTCCGTCCGAATCATGATAGCAATTGCCGCATACTATGATTATGAGATATGGCAAATGGATGTCAAAACGGCATTCCTTAATGGTTATCTTAAGGAAGAACTGTATATGATGCAGCCGGAAGGTTTTGTCAATCCTAAGAATGCTGACAAGGTGTGCAAGCTCCAACACTCGATTTATGGGCTGGTGCAAGCATCTCGGAGTTGCATCATTCGCTTTGATGAGATGATCAAAGCGTTTGGGTTTATGTAGACTTATGGAGAAGCCTGCGTTTACAAGAAAGTGAGTGGGAGCTCTGTAGCATTTCTCATATTATATGTAGATGACATACTTTTGATGGGAAATGATATAGAACTTTTGGACAGCATTAAGGCCTACTTGAATAAGAGTTTTTTAATGAAGGACCTTGGAGAAGCTGCTTATATATTAGGCATCAAGATCTATAGAGATAGATCAAGACGCCTCATAGGTCTTTCACAAAGCACATACCTTGATAAGATATTGAAGAAGTTCAATATGGGTCAGTCTAAGAAGGGGTTCTTGCCTGTGTTGCAAGGTGTGAAATTAAGCTCAGCTCAATGTCCGACCACGGCAGAAGATATAGAAGAGATGAGTGTCATCCCCTATGCCTCAGCCATAGGTTCTATTATGTATGCCATGCTGTGTACCAGACCTGATGTAAACCTTGCTGTAAGTTTGGTAGGTAGGTACCAAAGTAATCCCGGCAAGGAACACTGGACAGCGGTCAAGAATATCCTGAAGTACCTGAAAAGGACTAAGGAAATGTTTCTCGTTTATGGAGGTGACGAAGAGCTCGTCGTAAAGGGTTACATCGACGCTAGCTTCGACACAGATCTGGATGACTCTAAGTCACAAACCGGATACGTGTATATTTTGAATAGTGGGGCAGTAAGCTGGTGCAGTTGCAAGCAAAGCGTTGTGGCGGGATCTACATGTGAAGCGGAGTACATGGCAGCCTCGGAGGCAGCACACGAAGCAGTATGGGTGAAGGAGTTCATTACCGACCTAGGAGTCATACCCAATGCGTCGGGCCCGATGATTCTCTTCTGTGACAACACTGGAGCTATTGCCCTTGCCAAGGAGCCCAGGTTTCACAGGAAGACCAGGCATATCAAGCGTCGCTTCAACTCCATTCGTGAAAGTGTTCAAAATGGAGACATAGAGATTTGTAAAGTACATACGGACCTGAATGTAGCAGATCCGTTGACTAAACCTCTCCCTAGAGCAAAACATGATCAACACCAGAATTCCATGGGTGTTCGATTCATCACAATGTAACTAGATTATTGACTCTAGTGCAAGTGGGAGACTGTTGGAAATATGCCCTAGAGGCAATAATAAAAGGATTATTATTATATTTCCTTGTTTATGATAATTGTCTATTATTCATGCTATAATTTTATTATCCGGAAATCGTAATACATGTGTGAATACATAGACCACAATGTGTCCCTAGTGAGCCTCTAGTTGACTAGCTCGTTGATCAACAGATAGTCATGGTTTCCTGGCTATGGACATGGGGATGTCATTGATAACGGGATCACATCATTAGGAGAATGATGTGATGGACAAGACCCAATCCTAAACATAGCACAAGATCGTATTGTTTGTTTGCTAGAGTTTTTCCAATGTCAAGTATCTTTTCCTTAGACCATGAGATCGTGTAACTCCCGGATACCGTAGGAGTGCTTTGGGTGTACCAAACGTCACAACGTAACTGGGTGACTATAAAGGTATACTGCGGGTATCTCCGAAAGTGTCTGTTGGGTTGACACGGATCAAGACTGGGATTTGTCACTCCGTATGACGGAGACGTATCTCTGGGCCCACTCGGTAATGCATCATCACAATGAGCTCAAAGTGACCAAGTGTTTGGTCACGGGATCATGCATTACGGTACGAGTAAAGTGACTTGCTGGTAACGAGATTTAACGAGGTATTGGGATACCGACAATCGAATCTCGGGCAAGTAACGTATCGATTGACAAAGGGAATTGTATACGGGGTTGCTTGAATCCTCGACATCGTGGTTCATCCGATGAGATCATCGAGGAGCATGTGGGAGCCAACATGGGTATCCAGATCCCGCTGTTGTTTATTGACCGGAGAGCCATCTCGGTCATGTCTACATGTCTCCCGAACCCGTAGGGTCTACACACTTAAGGTTCGGTGACGCTAGGGTTGTAGATATGAATATGTAGTAACCCGAAAGTTGTTCGGAGTCCCGGATGAGATCCTGGACGTCATGAGGAGTTCCGGAATGGTCCGGAGGTGAATAATTATATATAGGAAGTGCAGTTTCGGCCATCGGGAGAGTTTCGGGGGTCACCGGTATTGTACCGGGACCACCGGAAGGGTCCCGGGGGTCCACCGGGTGGGGCCACCTATCCCGGAGGGCCCCATGGGACAAAGTGGGGAGGGGAACCAGCCCATAGTGGGCTGGTGCGCCCCCCTTGGCCCACCCCATGCGCCTAGGGTTGGGAACCCTAGGGTGGGGGGGCGCCCCACCTGGCTTGGGGGGCACTCCACCCCTTGGCCGCCGCCCCCACTAGGAGATCCCATCTCCTAGGGCCGGCGCACCCCCTAGGGGGCCTATATAAAGGGGGGTGGAGGGAGGGGGTAGCCGCACCCTTGAGTCTTGGTGCCTCCCTCTCCCCTGCAACACCTCTCCCTCTCGTAGTAGAACGGCGAAGCCCTGCTGCGGTGACCCCTGCATCCACCACCACGCCGTCGTGCTGCTGGATCTTCATCAACCTCTCCTTCCCCCTTGCTGGATCAAGAAGGAGGAGACGTCACGCTGACCGTACGTGTGTTGAATGCGGAGGTGCCGTCTGTTCGGCGCTAGGATCTCCGGTGATTTGGATCTCGTCGATTACGACTTCCTCATCCCCGTTCTTTGAACGCTGCCGCGCGTGATCTACGAAGGTATGTAGATGAAATCCGATCACTCGTTGCTAGATGAACTCATAGATGGATCTTGGTGAAACCGTAGAATTTTTTTTGTTTTCTGCAACGTTCCCCAACAGCGCGCGCCCTGGACTCCGCCCAACGCCGCCGGGGTGTTGGGGCCGCGTCCTGGCGCACCGCACCAGGCCTATCCCGTCATTGGGTTTTCCTCCTCCGCGCCGCACTGGGACAATGCCGCAATGATGCAGCAGCAGTTCGCCAACCTGCAGATGCAGCAGCCACCGTCCGGGTCCGAGTGGTACATGGACACCGGCGCCACCTCCCACATCGTCGGCTCATCAGGTAACCTCGACAGTGTCTCGTCTGCATCGCATTATCCTTCAAGCATCACTGTTGGTGATGGTTCTGTTCTCCCTGTAGTTGCTCGTGGTTCTGCTTCTCTCCCTCCCTTTCATCTCAATGACATACTCGTTTCTCCCGGCATCATCCAAAATCTAATTTCTGTTCGTCGTTTTACATGTGATAATTGGTGTATTGTGGCTTTTGACCCGTTTGGCTTCTATGTGAAGGACATGGCAATGGGGAAACTTCTCATGAGGTCCAGTGGCACCGGGATCTCTATCCGTTCCTTCGGAATAATGGCGGCACGCAGGCACTCTCCGTTTCCGGCAATGGCGACTTGTGGCACATGCAGCTTGGCCACCCTAGTCGTCTTTCCCTTTCTATCTTAGCCAAGAACTTTTTAGATTCGTGTAATAAAATTCAAGGTTCCACTGTTTGTGATTCATGCATGATTGGAAAGCAACCACGTTTACCCTTTCCCACATCCCACTCTCGCACTTCTGCCCCATTCCAACTTATACACTATGATTTGTGGACCTCTCTCGTTTGTAGTTTTTCCGGCTACCAATACTATCTTATTGTGCTTGATGACTACACCCACTACTCGTGGGCTTTCCCCCTGCGCCACAAGAGTGACACTGCCGCCACTTTGTAGCGTTTCTTCTCATACGTACTTACCCAATATAACCTCTCTATTAAATGTGTGCAGTGTGACAACGGCGGCGAATTCCTTTCTCACTCCCTACGTGACCACTTCTCGCACCTCGGTGTCTCATTTCGCCTTTCGTGCCCTCATACGTCGCCCCAAAATGGTAAGGCCGAGTGCCTCTTACGCACCACCAACGACGTCCTACGCACTCTCCTCATCCATGCACACATGCCACCTGAGTACTGGGTCGATGCCCTACATACCGCAAACCATCTCATCAACCGGCGCCCTTCCTCCGCGGTAAACCAGCTCACTCCATATTTCTTACTCCATGGCCAACACCCTACCTATGATCATATGCGCGTTTTCGGATGCCTATGCTTCCCCAACCTTAGCCACCTAGCTCCACATAAACTCGCGCCCCGCTCCACCCCCTGCGTCCTCTTAGGCTATCCTCTCGAGCACAAGGGGTATAGATGCCTCGACCTTCGCACACAGCGCGTCCATATTTCTCGTCATGTGATTTTTGATGAGCACAAATTCCCTTACGCCACACCGGAGTCCTCTGGCACATCATCCGCACCGAATCCCGCACCAGATCCCGCTCCCCACCTGGCCCCGCCCCCACCTACCTCGTACTGGCAGCCGCAGTCAGCGCCAATCCCCGCGCCGACCGCGCTAGCACCTGATCCGCACCCACCCACTCCCCAATCTCCGCGTCCACTGCCCATCATGGCTCGCGCGCCCCGCACGCCCGTAGTGGCCACGCCGCCTGGTCCCCCAGCCCGTGGCCCACACCGGATCCCGCCCACGTCGCTGTCACGCCCGCTTCCCCACCACAATCCACCCCGGATCGCGCACCTGCCACTGCTTCCCGCCTGCCTACGCCGGATTCCGCGCCTGTATCCACCTCTGCTTCCGCACCAGCCAGTCCCGCACCACCAGCTCAGCAAACCCTTCCCCCGCGTGCCGTTCTGGTACGATCGCCCACAAAATCTCATGCCATGTGCACCCGTGTTAAATCGGGATTTTCCCTTCCTAAACAGCCTGTTAGTCTCACCGTGACCACCGCCATCAGCCCTATTCCTTCTTCCTATCGCGCTGCACTTAAGGATCCGAACTGGGCCGCTGCGATGCTTGATGAGTATAATGTGTTGTTACGGAATGACACTTGGTCGTTGGTTTCCTGTCCTGCAGGTGCGGATGTAGTGAGCGGCAATTGGATATTCCGGCACAAGTTCAACACCGACGACACACTAGCTCGGTACAAAGCGCGATGGGTGCTCCGCGGCTTTACGCAGCAGGCCAGTGTCGACTACGGTGAGACTTTCAGTCCCGTCGTCAAACCGGCTACGATCCGCGTCGTCCTCGCCCTCGCCACCAGCAGCTCGTGGCCGGTCCACCAACTCGACGTCAAGAACGCCTTCCTCCACGGACATCTTGCTGAGACGGTCTACAGTGCACAGCCGGCCGGCTTCATCGATGCCACGCGGCCTCGGGACGTGTGTCGTCTCAACCGGTCGCTCTACGGGCTCAAGCAAGCCCCGAGGGCGTGGTTTGCGAGGTTCACCTCGTACCTCTTCACCCTCAGCTTCCATGCCTCGCGGGCGGACTCATCGTTGTTCTTGCTTCATCGTGGCACCGACACAGCTTACCTCCTCCTCTACATAGATGATATTATCCTCACTGCCAGCACACCCTCCTTCCTCCAGTCCATCATCTCATCACTACACCGCGAGTTCTCCATGACTGACATGGGTTCCCTCCACCACTTCCTCGGGATCAATGTTCACCACACATCCATTGGTCTCCACCTCTCTCAAGAGCAATATGCGCTTAAAATCTTGGACCGTGCCAGCATGCTCATTTGCAAGCCCGTCTCCACGCCCGTCGACACCACCTCCAAGCTTTCTGCCACCGACGGCCCTGTCTTCCACGACCCCTCGCTGTACCGCAGTCTCGCCGGCGCCCTTCAGTACCTCACCCTCACGCGGCCTGACCTGTCATATGCCGTCCAGCAATGTTGTCTCTTTATGCATGATCCAGGGACGCCCACTTCCAGATGGTGAAGAGGATTCTTCGGTATGTACGTGGTACAACCCACCTTGGGCTGCACTTCTTCCGCTCCGCCACCGCTGAGCTGACAGCCTACTCCGACGCGGACTGGGCCGGGTGCCCGGACACTCGCAAGTCCACGTCTGGCTTCGCCGTCTACCTCGGCTCCAACCTCGTCAGCTGGTCCTCCAAACGCCAGACCACGGTCTCCCGCTCGAGCATGGAGACTGAGTACCGCAGCATCGCCAACACCGTCGCCGAGGCATCCTGGCTGCGTCAGCTCCTCGCCGAGCTTCGCCGCCCCCTGTCGCGCGCCACCATCGTCTACTATGACAACATCAGCGCCATGTACATGTCGAGCAACCCCGTTCAGCACCAACGGATGAAGCACATCGAGATCGACTTGCACTTCATCCGGGAGCATGTCTCTCTCGGTGAGGTGCGTGTTCTACACGTACCGACCACCTTGCAGTTCGTCGACATATTCACGAAGGGGCTCCCCACGAGTGTGTTCGTCGACTTCCGTTCCAGCCTCAACGTCGGTGAGCACCACGCTTCGG
>NC_041390.1:10772116-10805948 GCF_002162155.2 Triticum dicoccoides
TGTTGGAAACGTGACATGCACCCTCACCCACGCGTGCAATAGGATGGCCCGAGTCCTACGGCGCCCACGCTCCCGCTCACATCGCCTTCGCCCACGTAGCCACGCCTTGCGTTATCTTTGATTCTGTTGTAACGATAGCCTCTCTCCCTCTTGTGTAAACCTGCTATATAAGCAGTTGTAATTGTTGGGGAACGTTGTAATTTCAAAAAAATTCCTACGCACACGCAAGATCATGGTGATGCATAGCAACGAGAGGGGAAAGTGTTGTCTACATACCCTCGTAGACCGACAGCGGAAGTGTTATGACAACGCGGTTGATGTAGTCGTACGTCTTCACGGCCCGACCGATCAAGCACCTAAACTACGACACCTCCGAGTTTTAGCACACGTTCAGCTCGATGACGATCCCCGGACTCCGATCCAGCAAAGTGTCGGGGAAGAGTTCCGTCAGCATGACGGCGTGGTGACGATCTTGATGTTCTACTGTCGCAAGGCTTCGCCTAAGCACCGCTACAATATTATCGAGGATTATGGTGGAGGAGGGCACCGCACACGGCTAAGAGAACGATCATGAAGATCAACTTGTGTCTATGGGGTGCCCCTGCCCCCGTATATAAAGGAGTGAAGGAGGGGAGGGCCGGCCCTCTCTATGGCGCGCCCTAGGGGAGTCCTATTCCCACCGGGAGTAGGATTCCCCCTTTCCTAGTCCAACTAGGAGTCCTTCCATGTAGTAGGAGTAAGAGACAAGGAAGGGGGAGAGGGAAGATAAGGAAGGAGGGGGCGCCGCCCCTCCCCTTAGTCCAATTCGGACTAGTCAATGGGGGGGCACGCGTCCTGCCTCTCCCTCTCCCCTAAAGCCCAATAAGGCCCATATACTTCTTCCCCCGTATTCCCATAACTCCCCGGTACTCCGAAAAATACCCGAACCACTCGGAACCTTTCCGATGTCCGAATATAGTCGTCCAATATATCGATCTTTACGTCTCGACCATTTCGAGACTCCTTGTCATGTCCCCGACCTCATCCGGGACTCCGAACTCCTTAGGTACATCAAAACTCATAAACTCATAATATAACTGTCATCGAAACCTTAAGCGTGCGGACCCTACGGATTCGAGAACAATGTAGACATGACTGAGACACGTCTCCGGTCAATAACCAATAGCGGAACCTGGATGCTCATATTGGCTCCTACATATTCTACGAAGATCTTTATCGGTCAGACCGCATAACAACATACGTTGTTCCCTTTGTCATCGGTATGTTACTTGCCCGAGATTCGATCGTCGGTATCTCAATACCTAGTTCAATCTCGTTACCGGCAAGTCTCTTTACTCGTTCCGTAATACATCATCTCGCAACTAACTCATTAGTTGCAATGCTTGCAAGGCTTTAAGCGATGTGCATTACCGAGAGGGCCCAGAGATACCTCTCCGACAATCGGAGTGACAAATCCTAATCTCGAAATACGCCAACCCAACATGTACCTTTGGAGACACCTGTAGAGCTCCTTTATAATCACCCATTTACGTTGTGACGTTTGGTAGCACACAAAGTATTCCTCCGGTAAACGGGAGTTGCATAATCTCATAGTCATAGGAACATGTATAAGTCATGAAGAAAGCAATAGCAACATACTAAACGATCGGGTGCTAAGCTAATGGAATGGGTCATGTCAATCACATCATTCTCCTAATGATGTGATCCTATTAATCAAATGACAACACATGTCTATGGTTAGGAAACATAACCATCTTCGATTAACGAGCTAGTCAAGTAGAGGCATACTAGTGACATTTTTAGTTTGTCTATGTATTCACACAAGTATTATGTTTCCGGTTAATACAATTCTAGCATGAATAATTAACATTTATCATGATATAAAGAAATAAATAATAACTTTATTATTGCCTCTAGGGCATATTTCCTTCAGTCTCCCACTTGCACTAGAGTCAATAATCTAGTTCACATTGCCATGTGATTTAACATCAATAGTTCACATCACCATGTGATTAACACCCATAGTTCACATTGACATGTGACCAACACCCAAAGGGTTTACTAGAGTCAATAATCTAGTTCACATCGCTATGTGATTAACACCCAAAGAGTACTGAGGTGTGATCATGTTTTGCTTGTGAGATAATTTTAGTCAACGGGTCTGTCACATACAGATCCGTAAGTATTTTGCGAATTCTATGTCTACAATGCTATGCATGGAGCTAATCTAGCTAATTGCTCCCACTTTCAATATGTATCTAGATCGAGACTTAGAGTCATCCAGATCTGTGTCAAAACTTGCATCGACGTAACTTTTTACGACGAACCTTTTTGTCACCTCCATAATTGAGAAATATTTCCTTATTCCACTAAGGATAATTTTGACCGCTGTCCAGTGATCTACTCTTAGATCACTATTGTACTCCCTTGCTTAACACAGTGTAGGGTATACAATAGATCTGGTACACAGCATGGCATACTTTATAGAACCTATGGCTGAGGCATAGGGAATGACTTTCATTCTCTTTCTATCTTCTGCCGTGGTCGGGCTTTGAGTCTTACTCAATTTCACACCTTGTAACACAGTCAAGAAATCTTTCTTTGACTGTTCCATTTTTGAACTACTTCAAAATATTGTCAAGGTATGTACTCATTGAAAAAATTTATCAAGCGTCTTGATCTATCTCTATAAATCTTGATGCTTAATATGTAAGCAGCTTCACCGAGGTCTTTCTTTGAAAAACTTCTTTCAAAACACTCCTTTATGCTTTGCAGAATAATTCTACATTATTTCCGATCAACAATATGTCATTCACATATACTTATCAGAAATGCTGTAGTGCTCCCACTCACTCTCTTGTAAATACAGGCTTCACCGCAAGTCTGTATAAAACTATATGCTTTGATCATCAAAGCGCATATTCCAACTCCGAGATGCTTGCACCAGGCCATAGATGGATCGCTAGAGCTTGCACATTTTGTTAGCACCTTTAGGATTGACAAAACCTTCTGGTTGTATCATATACAACTCTTCTTTAATAAATCCATTAAGGAATGCAGTTTTGTTTATCCATTTGCCGGATTTCATAAAATGCGGCAATTGCTAACATGATTCGGACAGACTTAAGCATAGATATGAGTGAGAAACTCTCATCGTAGTCAACACCTTGAACTTGTCGAAAACCTTTTTGCGACAATTCTAGCTTTGTAGATAGTAACACTACTATCAGCGTCCGTCTTCCTCTTGAAGATCCATTTAATCTCAATGACTCGCCGATCATTGGGCAAGTCAATCAAAGTCCATACTTTGTTCTCATACATGGATCTCATCTCAGATTTCATGGCCTCAAGCCATTTCGCGGAATCTGGGCTCATCATCGCTTCCTCATAGTTCGTAGGTTCGTCATGGTCAAGTAACATGACCTCCAGAACAGGATTACCGTACCACTCTGGTGGGGATCTCACTCTGGTTTACCTATGAGGTTCGGTAGTAACTTGATCTGAAGTTACATGATCATCATCATTAGCTTCCTCACTAATTGGTGTAGTAGTCACAGGAATAGATTTCTGTGATGAACTACTTTCAATAAGGGAGCAGGTACAGTTACCTCATCAAGTTCTACTTTCCTCCCACTCACTTCTTTCGAGAGAAACTCCTTCTCTAGAAAGGATCCATTCTCAACAATGAATATCTTGCCTTCGGATCTGTGATAGAAGGTGTACCCAACATTTTCTTTTGGGTATCCTATGAAGACGCACTTCTCCGATTTAGGTTTGAGCTTATCAAGTTGAAACTTTTTCACATAAGCATTGCAACCTCAAACTTTAAGAAACGACAGCTTAGGTTTCTTGCCAAACCATAGTTCATACGGTGTCATCTCAACGGATTTAGATGGTGCCCTATTTAACGTGAATGTAGTTGTCTATAATGCATAACCCCAAAACGATAGTGGTAATTGGTAAGAGACATCATAAATCGCACTATATCTAATAAAGCACGGTTTTTGATGTTCGGACACACCATTACACTGTGGTGTCCCAGGTGGCATGAGTAGTGAAACTATTTCACATTGTTTTGACTGAAGGCCAAACTCGTAACTTAAATATTTTATTTCCGTGATCATATCGTAGAAACTTTTATTTTTGTTACGATGATTCTCCACTTCACTCTGAAATTCTTTGAACTTTTCAAATATTTCAGACTTGTGTTTCATCAAGTAGATATACTCATATCTGCTCAAATCATCTATTAAGATCAGAAAATAATGATACCTGTCGCGAGCCTCAATATTCATCGGACCACATACATCAGTATGTATGATTTCCAACAAATCTGTTGCTCGCTCCATTGTTCCGAAGAACGGAGTCTTAGTCATCTTGCGCATGAGGCATGGTTCGCAAGCATCAACTGATTCATAATCAAGTGATTCCAAAAGCCCATCAGCATGGAGTTTGTTCATGCGCTTTACACCAATATGACCTAAACGGCAGTGCCACAAATAAGTTACACTATCATTATTAACTTTGCATCTTTTGGTTTCAATATTATGATTATGTGTATCACTACGATCGAGATCCAATGAACTATTTTCATTGGGTGTGTAACCATATATGGTTTTATTCATGTAAACAGAACAACAATTTATTCTCTTACTTAAATGAATAACTGTATTACAATAAACATGATCAAATCATATTCATGCTCAACGCAAACATCAAATAACACTTATTTTGGTTCAACATTAATCTCGAAAGTATAGGGAGTGTGTGATGATGATCATATCAATCTTGGAACCACTTCCAACAGACATCATCACTTCACCCTTAACTAGTCTCTGTTTATTCTGCAACTCCCGTTTCGAGTTACTAATCTTAGCAGCTGAACTAGTATCAAATACTGAGGGGTTGCTATAAACACTAGTAAAGTACACATCAATAACATGTATATCAAATATACTTATGTTCACTTTGCCATCCTTCTTATCCGCCAATCACTTGGGGTAGTTCCGCTTCCAGTGACCAGTCCCTTTGCAGTATAAGCACTTAGTCTCAGGCTTAGGACCAGACTTGGGTTTCTTCACTTGAGCAGCAACTTGCTTGCCGTTCTTCTTGAAGTTCCCCTTCTTCCTTTTGCCCTTTTCTTGAAACTAGTGGTCTTGTTTACCATCAACACTTGATGTTTTTCTTGATTTCTACCTTCGTCGATTTTAGCATCACGAAGAGCTTGGGAATCATTTCCGTTATCCCTTGCATATCATAGTTCATCACGAAGTTCTACTAACTTGGTGATGGTGACTAGAGAATTCTGTCAATCACTATTTTATCTGGAAGATTAACTCCCACTTGATTCAAGCGATTGTAGTACCCAGACAATCTGAGCACATGCTCACTAGTTGAGCGATTCTCCTCCATCTTTTAGCTATAGAACTTGTTGGAGACTTCATATCTCTCAACTCGGGTATTTTCTTGAAATATTAACTTCAACTCCTGGAACATCTCATATGGTCCATGACGTTCAAAACGTCTTTGAAGTCCCGATTCTAAGCCGTTAAGAATGGTGCACTAAACTATCAAGTAGTCATCATATTGAGCTAGCCAAACGTTCATAATGTCTGCATCTGCTCCTGTAATAGGTCTGTCACCTAGCGGTGCATCAAGGACATAATTCTTCTGTGCAGCAATGAGGATAAACCTCAGATCATGGATCCAATCCGCATCATTGCTACTAACATCTTTCAACACAATTTTCTCTAGGAACATATCAAAATAAACACAGGGAAGCAACAACGTGAGCTATTGATCTACAACATGATTTGCAAAATACTACCAGGACTAAGTTCATGATAAATTTAAGTTCAATTAATCATATTACTTAGAAATCCCACTTAGATAGACATCCCTCTAATCCTCTAAGTGATCACGTGATCCAAATCAACTAAACCATGTATGATCATCACGTGAGATGGAGTAGTTTCATTGGTGAACATCACTATGTTGATCATATCTACTATATGATTCACGCTCGACCTTTCGGTCTCCGTGTTCCGAGGCCATATCTGTATATGCTTGGCTCGTCAAGTATAACCTGAGTATTCCGCGTGTGCAACTGTTTTGCACCCGTTGTATTTGAACGTAGAGCCTATCACACCCGATCATCACGTGGTGTCTCAGCACGAAGAACTTTCGCAACCGTGCATACTCAGGGAGAACACTTCTTGATAATTAGCGAGAGATCATCTTAAAATGCTACCGTCAATCAAAGCAAGATAAGATGCATAAAAGATAAACATCACATGCAATCAATATAAGTGATAAGATATGGCCATCATCATCTTGTGCTTGTGATCTCCATCTTCGAAGCACCGTCATGATCACCATCGTCACCGGCGTGACACCTTGATCATCATCGTGGCATCAATGTCGTCTCGCCAATCTTATGCTTCCACGACTATCGCTACCGCTTAGTGATAAAGTAAAGCATTACAGCGCAATTGCATTGCATACAATAAAGCGACAACCATATGGCTCCTGCCAGTTGTCGATAACTCGGTTACAAAACATGATCATCTCATACAATAAAATTTAGCATCATGTCTTGACCATATCACATCACAACATGCCCTGCAAAAACAAGTTAGACGTCCTCTACTTTGTTTGTTGCAAGTTTTACGTGGCTGCTACGGGCTTAAGCAAGAACCAATCTTACCTACGCATCAAAACCACAATGATAGTTTGTCAAGTTGGTGCTGTTTTAACCTTCGCAAGGACCGGGCGTAGCCACACTCGGTTCAACTAAAATTGGAGAAACTGACACCCGCCAGCCACCTGTGTGCAAAGCACGTCGGTAGAACCAGTCTCGCGTAAGCGTACGCGTAATGTCGGTCCGGGCCACTTCATCCAACAATACCGCTGAACCAAAGTATGACATGCTAGTAAGCAGTATGACTTATATCGCCCACAACTCACTTGTGTTCTACTCGTGCATATAACATCAACACATAAAACCTAGGCTAGGATGCCACTGTTGTGGAACGTAGTAATTTCAAAAATATTCCTACGCACAGCAAGATCATGGTGATGCATAGCAACGAGAGGGGAGAGTGTTGTCTACATACCCTCGTAGACCGACAGCGGAAGTGTTATGACAACGCGGTTGATGTAGTCGTACGTCTTCACGGCCCGACCGATCAAGCACCGAAACTACGGCACCTCCGAGTTTTAGCACACGTTCAGCTTGATGACGATCCCCGGACTCCGATCCAGCAAAGTGTCGGGGAAGAGTTCCGTCAGCATGACGGCGTGGTGACGATCTTGATGTTCTACTGTCGCAAGGCTTCGCCTAAGCACCGCTACAATATTATCGAGGATTATGGTGGAGGAGGGCACCGCACACGGCTAAGAGAACGATCATGAAGATCAACTTGTGTCTATGGGGTGCCCCTGCCCCCGTATATAAAGGAGTGAAGGAGGGGAGGGCCGGCCCTCTCTATGGCGCGCCCTAGGGGAGTCCTATTCCCACCGGGAGTAGGATTCCCCCTTTCCTAGTCCAACTAGGAGTCCTTCCATGTAGTAGGAGTAGGAGACAAGGAAGGGGAAGAGGGAAGAGAAGGAAGGAGGGGGTGCCGCCCCTCCCCTTAGTCCAATTCGGACTAGTCAATGGGGGGGCGCGCAGCCTGCCTCTCCCTCTCCCCTAAAGCCTAATAAGGTCCATATACTTCTTCCCCCGTATTCCCGTAACTCCCCGGTACTCCAAAAAATACCTGAACCACTCGGAACCTTTCCGATGTCCGAATATAGCCGTCCAATATATCGATCTTTACATCTCGACCATTTCGAGACTCCTCGTCATGTCCCCGATCTCATCCGGGACTCCGAACTCCTTCGGTACATCAAAACTCATAAACTCATAATATAACTGTCATCGAAACCTTAAGCGTGCGGACCCTACGGATTCGAGAACAATGTAGACATGACTGAGACACGTCTCCGGTCAATAACCAATAGCGGAACCTGGATGCTCATATTGGCTCCTACATATTCTACGAAGATCTTTATCGGTCAGACCGCATAACAACATACGTTGTTCCCTTTGTCATCGGTATGTTACTTGCCCGAGATTCGATCGTCAGTATCTCAATACCTAGTTCAATCTCATTACCGGCAAGTCTCTTTACTCATTCTGTAATACATCATCTCGCAACTAACTCATTTGTTGCAATGCTTGCAAGGCTTTAAGTGATGTGCATTACCGAGAGGGCCCAGAGATACCTCTCCGACAATCGGAGTGACAAATCCTAATCTCGAAATACGCCAACCCAACATGTACCTTTGGAGACACCTGTAGAGCTCCTTTATAATCACCCATTTACGTTGTGACGTTTGGTAGCACACAAAGTGTTCCTCCGATAAACGGGAGTTGCATAATCTCATAGTCATAGGAACATGTATAAGTCATGAAGAAAGCAATAGCAACATACTAAAACGATCGGGTGCTAAGCTAATAGAATGGGTCATGTCAATCACATCATTCTCCTAATGATGTGATCCCGTTAATCAAATGACAACACATGTCTATGGTTAGGAAACATAACCATCTTCGATTAACGAGCTAGTCAAGTAGAGGCATACTAGTGATGTTTTTAGTTTGTCTATGTATTCACACAAGTATTATGTTTCCGGTTAATACAATTCTAGCATGAATAATAAACATTTATCATGATATAAGGAAATAAATAATAACTTTATTATTGCCTCTAGGGCATATTTCCTTCAGTAATGTGTACTGATGAGATATACAATGAGTTCATCTATCCAACTTCCTAGTGATTCGTGCCTCTTTTGAGGATGATCAGTAAGGATGTTTTCTTAACATTGTGGTGCTTTATCCATCCATGTCTTTGTTTGAAATTATGGAGCACCCTAGCTTGAGTCAATCGAGCTCTACTTTTGCTATAAAATGTTCCTGGCAGATCGTTAACATGTTTAGCGATTTTGCCGAGCTTGTTGTTGTTGACCCGTGCATGCTATGTTGTTGTTCTTGCCATGCCTAGCCTGTATGCCATGTCTTCTTCATGGGTGTATGCTTAGATTGTCATGCCATGCTCTGTAGTGAGTGCATAGAGCTTGTATACATGCCTACTCGTTAACTGTTTTGCATGCTCCAGTTTTTCACTAAGTCTGAATCTGTTTATATTTTTGCCATGTTCGCATGCTTGCAATTTTATTTTCTGATCCCTTTTGGCTCAAGGTCACTAAGGGACTTTTGTTATATGCTTAGAGTAGCTTCATGCCATGCCTTTCTTTGCCATGATATGTTCCTGTAGCATATAGTTTTCATACTCTAAAGATTGCTTCCTGATGATAAATTCCAGACTTGTGTTAATTTCACTAAGTCTGAAACCTGTCATCATTTGCACTCTTGCCATGCTTGTTTGAGGCAGTTAATGGATGAATTAGCCATAGCTCAGTGTTCATCTTTTGTCAAGCATCATGAGTGGATCCCTGCCATGTATCTTGTTGTCATGTTTGAGTGCTGTAGCATATTTATCTTGATGCATTTAGATGGCTACTTGCTGATTATCGCAGACCGGTGCCATATTTGTTTTGCTTGCCATTTCCAAACCGTGCTTCCGATTCCGATGATCTTTATATCGATTTCAAACGAAATCAACTCACCTTTCTAGTGGCACTCTTGGATTTCCAAGTTGAGGCCAGGTTCAATCATTCATTTGCAAATCTTGCACATGCATCACATATCGCATCTTGCACATCATACCATGTTGCATCATGTTGTTTGAGCATTGCACGTGGTTGATTGTGTTCCTTTTGCTTGTTGTTCTTGTTTGGATAGAGCTGGGAGACGAGTTCGTGAACGAGGAGCCCGTTGAGTTTGCTTACGAGGATCAAGGCAACTCTGAGTACTTTACAGGCAAGATGATCATTCCCTCGAATCGCTTCTATCTTTGCTTGCTAGATGCTCGCTCTTTTGCTATGCCTATGCTACAATACCTACCACTTGCTTATCATGCCTCCAAAATTGCCATGTCAAACCTCTAACCTACCATGTCCTAGGAAACCGTTGTTTGGCTATGCTTATTGCTTTGCTCAGCCCCTCTTATAGCGTTGCTAGTTGCAGGTGAAGATTGGAGATTGTTCCTTGTTAGAACTTGTTTATTGTTGGGATATCACCATATTATCTTGTTTATCTTAATGCACCTATATACTTGGTAAAGGGTGGAAGGCTCGGCCTTATGCCTAGTGTTTTGTTCCACTCTTGCCGCCCTAGTTTCCGTCATATCGGTGTTATGTTCCCGGATTTTGCGTTCCTTACACGGTTGGGTTATAATGGGAACCCCTTGACAGTTCGCATTGAATAAAACTCCTCCAGCAATGCCCAACCTTGGTTTTAGCATTTGCCACATAGCCTCTTTTTCCCTTGGGTTTCCGGAGCCCAATGGTCATCTTTATTAAACCCCTCGGGCCAGTGCTCCTCTGAGTGTTGGTCCACCTCGTCAGCCGCCGGTGGCCACCAGGGGCAACTCTGGGCTGGCCTACCGGAAGTTTGGACAATCGGAGTGTGCCCTGAGAACGAGATATGTGCAGCCCCTATCGGGATTTGTCGGCACATTCGGGCGGTGTTGCTGGACTTGTTTTACCATTGTCGAGGATGTCTTGTAACCGGGATGCCGAGTCTGATCGGAATGTCTTGGGAGAAGGAATATCCTTCGTTCACCGTGAGAGCTTGTGATGGGCTAAATTGGGACTCCCCTGTAGGGATTTGAACTTTCGAAAGCCGTGCCCGTGGTTATGGGCAGATGGTAATTTGTTAATGTCCGGTTGTAGATAACTTGAAACTTAACTTAATTAAAATGCACCAACCGCGTGTGTTACCGTGATGGTCTCTTCTCGGCGGAGTCCGGGAAGTGAACACGGTGTTGGAGTAATGCTTGACGTACGTTGTTCTAGGATTACTTCTTGATCATAGTTGTTCGACCGTGATTTTTGCCTTCTCTTCTCGCTCTCTTTTGCGAATATGTTAGCCACCATATATGCTAGTCGCTTGCTGTAGCTCCACATCATACCTTTATCTTACTTATAAGCTTAAATAGTCTTGATCGCGAGGGTGCAAGATTGCTGAGTCCCCGTGACTCACAGATTACTTCCAAACCAGATGCAGGGACCGATGATACCATTCCAGATGATATGACCGATCTCAAGTGGGAGTTTGATGAAGACTCTCGCCGTTACTATGTGTCTTTCCCAGATGATCAGTAGTGGTGCCCAGTTGGGGCGATCGGAGACTTTGTCGCATTTGGGGGTTGATCTTTATTTTGGTACCGTAGTCGTACCCTGAGTGTATTGGATGAATATAATGACTTATTTATGTATTTGTGTGACGTGGCGAGTGTAAGCCAACTATGTACCTTTCCCCTTTATTTATTTACATGGGTTGTTGTGAAGATTACCTCACTTGCGACATTGCTTTCAGTGCGGTTATGCCTCTAAGCCATGCTTCGACACGTAGGAGATATAGCCGCATCGAGGGCGTTACACCTCACTAGCCTTCTTGAACTTCAACGTCGACGCCATGTTAGTTTGAGGAGACCAACAGGCAAAAAGGATCGACACCGGGTTGTTTGTTGCGCTTTTGTCTCCAGGACCTCGCTTCTTGATTGGGAATTTGAAGTTTGTCAGGGCACTCAAGAATTCCTCCTTTTTCCGGAGACATGACCACCCAAAATTTGAGGATTCTGAGGATCAACCTCCACACCCGAGTAACATATATCCAAGAAGTGTTGTTAAAAATCATAGAGTTCCTATATCTCCACAAGCACCACAGGATAGCTGAACTAATGGTGTTTAAAGCAGAATTCTTCTTATTAGAGACCCAAAATCTAGCACTGATTCAGAGTCAGCCCCGATGGGGATCTTGAAGTAATCACAAAGAAATGACCACACATTCCTAGCTATTGTGCAATCAAAGAAAAGATGCGAGTTTGTTGATGGGAATCGTTACATGGAAAACTAAAATATTTCCTGTGAATTCACCCAAGATCTATTCTATTAGATGCTAGCAATGAGTGGGAATGAGTCTACATACCCTTGTAGACTGTCGTGGAATTGTCACGGTAGATGTCCTCATGAAAGGACTTAGTCGTGGAGCCATCGCTACGGGTTAGCTTGAAGGGGTTAAACCGGACAAGGGGACATGGGAGTTTTATACTAGTTCGGCCCCTTCGATGAAGGTAAAGCCTACGTCTAGTTGTGATTGGTATTGCTGGGGTTTCGAGGGCCAGGGAGCGAATCCACTTTGTCTGGCTCTCGAGTTGTTGTTTTTTCTGTCCCTAAACCGCCGCCGGGTCACCCCTTTATATACTCAGGAGTACCCCGGCCGGTCTACAGAGTCCCGAGGCTGCTCATACAAGTGTCCGCCTCGGTCTCTTCTTTCCTATCTTACAATGCAAGTTTATACAATTATGGCGGTTTACTATCATGGGCCCTAAATCGCCTGCGGGCTCCGGGCCTCTAAGCTTCATCCGTAAAGCGCCATCTTCTGGGTTTCCTTGGGCTTCAGTATAGCTGAAGGTGAACCGGCCCCTCCTGGGCGGTTTACCCTCAGAGGTTATATCCTCAACATTAGGCCCCAGATTGATTTGAACCTGTTCATGTTAGTCTTCAATCCTTGAATTTCTGGCAATTTTCGTAAACCGCCATATTGTCTTTTCCTTGTGAACTTTGGTGAATCGCCATGACATCATCTTCTATTACTGTAGTAAATCATTGCGACGTCATCCCTGTATAAAAAGTTTTATAAAGATTCCTTTCCCTTTAATTACTTCCCGAAGATCGAGGCGACAGCTACATCCTCTTTTGCCGCTTCCGACTCCTCGATTTTCGCGCCTGCTGTTTTTCCCCACTTCCTTATAAATAAGACCGGGGTGCCTTCCATTTCCCCCCTTTTCAAACCGCATCGTCTTCCTCCTCGCGACCCGAAGACCTCAATTATCGCCGCCGCCGTCGTCGTTGATCTTCTAGTCCGCACCAACCAGGCCGCTGCATCGCCCTGTTCGTACCAGATCTCTGAAGATACTCTGCCGCTGCATGTCCCTGGTACATACTCCTTCCCATTATTTGTCGAATCTGTATTAGGGTTTTGAAGCTTCTTCGGTGTTCATCAGTGTTCATCGGCCCTTCCTCTGCTTCTTCCTTTAGCATCATACTGAATCTAGATAAACCTGATAATTTCCCCTTGCGGCCGGATCTATAGCTTTTAATCTGCCATACTACAGCATCTTACTGCTCCTGTGTAAATCCTTATCTGAATCTTCTCTGTTCTGTTTAGCACCATTGTACAGCTCAGAAAAAATTGTCTCTTGAACAACGGTAGATCCAAAATTATATCACCTTCTTATGAAACTTGTTTCCACAAAACTTAACAAATTTTCAGTTCGGGGTTCTGCCTCCAAAGGGCGGTTTATCCTTTAGTGTTGATAATCCGTCGTATGTCATTAGCCCTCTCTTAAACCGCCATCTAGACTTTGAACAGCCATGCCCAGTTTACTTCATACGTATACCTTGAATTGCCGGTTTAATATTTGACAAACACATACGAACCGCCAATTGTAAACTGTCCATTTTCCTTTTACAAAGTTTGTAGGATGACGAAGCAATTTGCTGCTTGCAACTGGGTTCCGTCTCGGATCACAGAAACGCAAATCAATGAATATCTCACCACCGGTGCTTTAGCTTCAAAAAATATCCTCCATTGGCGAGTTCCTGGCCCTGAGTGCCCCCCTGAACCTCAAGATGGAGAAGTGATTGTATTCTTGCAACATTTAGCTCGAGGTTTCAGTCCTTCCGGATCAAAGTTTTTCCGGGACGTTCTTGCCAGGCTCCAACTTCATCCTCAAGATATTGGACCAAATTCTGTGTCCAACACATGCAATTTCCAAGTATTCTGCGAGGTTTATCTTCAAGAAGAACCAACTGTCGACCTCTTTCTAGATCTCTTTCACTTAAACCGCCGGACGGAATTTTCTGATGGACCTAATACTGAACTTGGCGGTGTGTCAATCCAGAAGAGGAAAGAGGTTGATTTTCCTCATGCCAAACTTCACAGCCATCCAAAAGACTAGAACCAAACCTGGTTCTACTGTCAGAATACTGCCCCTGCTGAAGAGAATCCCTTGCCGGGCTACCGTCCGCACCGGCTCAGCAATAATCACCCTTTACCTTAGAGATTGCCTGTCAAAGATCGGCAAGCCTATGCACCTTAACTCGCCAAACTCCGGGCTCTCCTTGCCAATGGTTTAACTGGTGTTGATCTCGTCCATTGCTGGATTTCATGGTGCATTCTTCCTTTAAGCCGCCGGCCCGGATTGATGTTTGAATATACCGGCAACACCAATGATCCACAACGGTTTAATGAAATAGAACTGACTGATGATGAAGTCAGTGAAAGTGTAAAGAAAATACTTGACGAACCGCTCACCGTATGTACTCAAATTGGTCTGCGTCCTTTTTACGCCTCCAACAAACCGCCAGCGATAAAGATTTTAACCTTGTACTTTTCCTGATCCTTCTCCACTTTGACACTGCTATAATAATCCTTTTGTGCAATCCCATAGGCCAGTAGCTCCTTTTGGAAAAGGAAATCTCAAGACAAAGTAGCTAAGGCTCCTCGTGGTAAGACCAAGGTCATCAAGAAAGCTGCCAAAAAGAAAACTGCTGAGTCTTCGGAACCGCCAGAAGATGTCGATGACTCGGTTGAAGAGGTAAAGTTTGACTCCCTTGACTTCTATCCATATATTTTACTGATAATGATTACTCCCAGGATGATGCGGAGGCCAGCCATGCAGATCATGTTGAGGTAATTTGTCTTTCTTCTGACTCAGAACTTGTGCCGGTTCAACGATTTCGCCGTGCAGTTCGGAAAGTGAAATGCTCTCACCCTGTTGCTCATTTGGATCAAAAACTTTCTTTGAAGACACAGCAAAATGAAGGGCATCGCACAACCCGGCACAGTGGTCAACAGGTCACCTCTTCCGGTTTACCTCATACCCCAAACCGGAAACGTCGTCCAGAGGTTGCTTGTTCTCTTGAAAAACGTTATCTTTTGAAAGGTTTCTTCCGATGCCCTCTCAATTCATCTGATTCAAATTATCAGGCATCTTCTAATTCGTCTGGTGGCTCATCAAACACTCAGCTGCCTCCACTGAAAACCGTCCCTAGGTAAGTGTGTAGTCTTTCCTTCTCTTTCATAACTCAGTTGACCATGCTAACCTTTGTTTTAATATTAGTGCTCAAGCTCGTTTGAGTAAGAAGGCCAAGACCAGTGCCCCTACCGGTGAAGTTGAACCGGAGAAAGCTCCTGAGGATCTTGAAAAAAATCTTGATAATCTCATGGATGATTTTGTCCCGCCAGAGCCAACTATCAATGCTAATCCGCCGGAAGCTGATCCGGCCACACATGAGGATACCTCAAGTCCACATGCTATGCCTGCAAGTCCGGTTGCTGATCCACTGAAGTCAAGTGCTAATCCGCCAAGCCCAGCCAAAGACGATGACGTTATTGTTACTGGCACTGCTTATACTGCTCCGGGTGATCCAGTTATCCTGGCAAAACATACCGCCAAGGATGAGTTTATTTCAATGGGCAAGAGGAAGACGGAAACTGGTATATCAAAATATGCTAATCTTTCTGCCCAGGATCTTCATTCCGGATTCTTGAACCGGCTTTATACAAGCTGAGACAATGAGGCTGACTTGGTAAATCTGATGAAGGAATGTTATGAGGTAAACATTTTCCTCCTTATCTTTGTATTTTCACTGCCTTGTATCCTGTAGCCCCCAAGGGTCGGTTTAGCTTGTAAAAACAAATCGGGACTTTGAATTTCCAAACTGCACATTGTTGATTTTTAAGTAGTTTGAACAAATACACATTAGCCCCCAAGTGCCAGGATTGAAACTTGTATGAATCCTTGGGACTTTGAATAAGCAGTAAGAAAGAAGCAATCCGCATTAGCCCCCAAGTGCCAAGATTGAAACTTGTATGAATCCTTGGGACTTTTGATAAAATATTGATGTGCTCCTCTGATGTTGACAGGCTGACATAAACCATCAACGGACGCAGATTGCTGATCTTCAAGAGAGTATCAAATCTCATCAAGAAGAATCGTCCAAAGCCAAAGATGAACTTCGAGCCGCTTTAACTTCCATAGAACGACTGAAGGAAGAATTCAAGACGGAACGTGCCAATTGGGACACTGAGAAGGGCACATTGCTGAAACGGGCTGAAGATGCCGAATCTGCTCTTAAACCGGTGGCAGAAGAACTTTCTGGGTTGAAACATCAAGTGAACGCCATGACCTCCGCAGTATTTGGTAAGTACTCCTGGCAAGGTATTTGAAATATCCATCTTGTAAGGTGCCGGTTGAAATATAAAATTCTTAAACCATTGCAGGTAGCCGCATTACTCATCTGGGCTCAGATGTACGGATGAAGCTGAAAGCAACATATACTCTTCTTGAACAACTATACACCGGTGCTCAACGGGTTATCTGCGCAGCATCCTATGACAATCCGGCCCCAACACTGATCAAGGACACTCTGGCAAGGCTATCCATGGTACCAGCACAGCTAGAAGAGGTGAAGCGATCTGCTGCCAGGGTCGGCGCTTTGTTGGCACTTACCCGAGCCAAAGCGTGGATAGCTGATTTGGATCCGGTTGACCTTGCCAAAGGCTTTCCAAGCACACAAGAAAACGGAGCAGATTTTGATGATGCAGCCCTTAAAAGAGTGACAAGGGAAATGCGTCCTCTGGCGAGTCAGTTGGCAGAAGATGCTAACTTGATGGTTCACCGGTCTTATTATGATGCCAACAACAAACGGATTAACCCTGTCATTCCGGAGGCGCAAAATCTTATTCCAGGAATCCGTAAGCACACTTATGCCCCTGACATTGATCCGTCAGAACTTATCAGTGAAGAAGCTATCTTTCAGGCCTTAACCCGGATTGACTGGACCACTACAAACTTCCAGCCACTAGGTGGGGAGGAGGAGGCTGAGCTGACGCTAGATGACCCATCAACTTCGCATCAACATGGTAATGAGACTTGATCCGGCAATCAGAGTGATGCTCCATAAACCTTGTTCTGCTGGAAACACCATATTTTGGGCCTTCAAGCGCCTTGTAATAAGCTAGTGAAAATACTTTGATCCGTTGCCCTCGTGCACCGGGATACACTTTGCGTTGATTTGTCATGAGAATTTCAGTACTGGCTTATGTATTTTTACAATATTATGCAATCCCTGTGCCTGCACAAAGAAAATCTGTCCAGGCAGTTTACCACCGGACGGGTCAAAATATCCAACACAACTTGGTAAACAACTACGGTTGCAGCAATAATAAATCATACCTGTGATATAAAACATTGTTGTTGGTTTACCAATTGTGATTTGAAGAAGGGTGAAAACCCAACTTCCACCATGCCATGTTGGTATATATACATGATATAGAACCAGGTTGTGATAAACACCGGCCGATTGCTGGAGACAAAGTGTCAAAGCCAGACCGGTTTTGAAGGATGCCGGATTACCTTTAATTGTATACTTTAACAGAAGATCCATAAGCCATGACGGGTTAAAAAACTCCGGTTTAACTTAGCCTTCACGAAAAACAAAAAGTTGGCGAAAGAGCAAACAAAAAACCATAGTCGAGGCTTTTCAAGGGCTGCCAGGCCCAAATCGAGGCTTTTCATGGGCTGCCAGGCCACTGAGTTAAACCATTTTGACAAAGCCTTTTAAGATGGCCCTCCAACTAACCAATCATCGTTTTAACTTTGACAAGTTCAGGGTCTCAATGAGAGTAACTGTCAAACGTTCGACGGGTCGTGCCAGGATTACCTGGATAGGAGTGGCTTACTTGATGAAGGCAGGTTAACCCGGGGTTTTAGGTGAATACACCAGGCTTCCAAGCCATGGGTCGATACCCAACTACAAGGGTCCTTTCAAACTCTTTGATATTTGACACGAAGAGCCCCCAAGTAACTTTGTGAGCTGTGCTCAACGGGTGCCTATGTTTGAGTCGTGCTTTGCGCAATCAATCCCTCTTTGGCCCCTTGGGTGTGAAGCTCCCCAGCTAGATGGTGGCATGGTAGCCGGGCTAACAGGTAGTACTTCGTGTTAGTAGCTGAAGCCCCCAAGTTAACAGATATGTGAAGGAAAAACGGCGGAGACCCTGCTTGATAGCAAGGATGTCGGTTTATTATATTGATCATAATATACACATTGTTGAAATATGTACATATGAAAAGCCTGTGGCTTCAAGTGTAATAAGGCCGTAGGAGAGCTATGTTCCATGGCCGCCGAGTCTCCTCCTCAGAGCTACGTGAGTCTTCTCGAATGTCAATGAGGTAGTATGATCCGTTGTGCAGATTTTTGCTGACCACAAAAGGCCCTTCCCAAGGTGGGGATAACTTGTGCATAACAGTCTGGTCTTGAATGAGCCGAAGTACCAAATTGCCTTCTTGAAAGGTTCTTGTCTTAACCCGGCGGCTGTGATAACACCGCAGGTCTTGTTGATAAACCGCCGACCGAGCCAAAGCCATGTCTCGCTTCTCATCTAACAGGTCCAGCGCCTCTTGGCGTGCTTGCTCGTTGTCCGCTTCAACATAATTCGCGACCCGGGGCGAGTCATGACGAATATCACTTGGGAGGACAGCCTCAGCCCCATAGACCAGGAAAAAGGGTGTATATCCCGTAGATCGGTTTGGGGTGGTATTTATGCCCCATAACACAGATGGTAATTCTTCCACCAAACAACCCGGCGTCCGCTTCAAAGGGACTATGAGCCGAGGCTTGATACCCTTCAGGATTTCTTGATTCGCCCTCTCCGCTTGACCATTATATTGGGGGTGAGCCACGGACGCTACATCAAGCCGGATGTGCTCTCGTTGGCAGAACTCCTCCATCTCACCTTTAGAAAGGTTCGTACCATTATCTGTGATGATGCTATGTGGAAAGCCGAAACGGAAAATAATCTTTTTGAGAAATTGAACTGCCGTGGCTACATCACATTTACTGACGGGCTCCGCTTCAACCCATTTGGTGAACTTATCAACCGCCACCAACAGGTGGGTCTTCTTGTCCTTAGAACGCTTAAAGGGTCCAACCATATCAAGCCCCCAAGTAGCAAACGGCCAAGTGATGGGGATCATGCGTAACTCTTGAGCAGGAACATGAGCTCGACGTGAAAATTTCTGACAAGCGTCACACCGCTTTACCAAGTCTTCTGCATCAGAGTGAGTTGTCAACCAGTAGAACCCGTGTCGGAAAGCCTTAGCAACCAAGGACTTTGAACCGGCATGATGACCGCAATCCCCTTCATGGATTTCCCGTAAAATCTCTTGTCCTTCTTCAGGAGAAACACAACGTTGGAATACACATGAAACGCTAGAACGGTGCAACTCACCGTTGTGAACAACCATAGACTTGGACCGCCAGACTATCTGCCTGGCGAAAAGTTCGTCTTCTGGTAATTCGCCCCGGTTTAGATACGCCAAATATGGAACCGTCCAATCCGGAGTGGCATGCAAAACAGCTACCAACTGGGCCTCCGGATCAGGAACAGCTAAATCCTCCTCTGTAGGCAACTTTACAGATGGGTTATGCAAGATATCTAGAAAGGTATTAGGTGGTACCAGCTTACGCTGAGATCCCAGCCGGCTTAGAGCATCTGCTGCTTCGTTCTTGCGCCGGTCGATGTGCTCCACCTGATAACCCTTAAAGTGACCTGCCACAATATCCACCTCACGCCTATAAGCCGCCATGAGCGGGTCCTTAGAATCCCAAGTACCAGAAACTTGCTGAGCCACCAGATCAGAATCTCCAAAGCATCGAACTCGGCTTAAGTTCATTTCCTTAGCTACACGAAGGCCATGGAGCAAGGCTTCGTACTCCGCTGCATTGTTAGTACAAGGAAACATTAAGCGGAGAACATAACAAATCTTATCTCCTCGAGGGGAAGTGAGGACAACTCCAGCCCCCGATCCTTCCAGCTGCCTGGATCCATCAAAGTGAATGGTCCAGTATGTATTATCCGGTTTGTCTTCTGGTGCCTGTAACTCAGTCCAATGATTGATGAAGTCCACAAGCGCCTGAGATTTGATGGTTGTTTGGGGTGTATACTTCAAACCATGGGGACCAAGCTCGATCGCCCACTTCGCAACCCGGCCAGTTGCCTCTCTATTCTGGATTATATCGCCCAAGGGAGCAGAACTAACCACTGTAATAGGATGGCCTTGAAAATATTGCTTGATTTTCCTACTTGCCACAAAAACTCCATACACTAGCTTCTACCAATGCAGACATCTTTGCTTTGATTCGATCAGTACTTCACTGATATAATAGACTGGTCGTTGAACCGGATATTCTTTTTCGGCCTCCTTACGCTCAACCACAATTGCCACACTGACCGCTCAGGCATTGGCAGCCACGTACAACAATAGAGGTTCATTATCAACTGGAGCAGCGAGGACTGGCGATTCAGCTAGCTGCCGCTTCAATTCCTCGAATGCCGCATTGGCGGCGTCACTCCAGACGAATTTATCTGTTTTCTTCAACATCTGATACAAGGGAATCGCCTTCTGTCCCAAACGGCTGATAAATCGGCTGAGGGCTGCAATGTGACCCGCCAGACGCTGAATATCATTGATACACGCCGGTTTAGCCAAGGATGTGATTGCTTTGATCTTTTCCGTATTTGCCTCAATACCTCTGTTAGACACAAGAAAACCCAAGAGTTTGCCTGCCGGAACACCAAAAACGCATTTGTCCGTGTTGAGCATCATTTTGTAAACCCGAAGATTGTCGAACGTCTCCTTGAGATCAGTTATCAGGGTTTCCTGCTTCCTGGATTTCACCACAATATCATCCACATAGGCATGAACATTACGGCCGATCTGTTTGTGAAGACAATTTTGCACACAACGCTGGTAGGTTGCTTGGGCACTCTTGAGCCCAAAGGGCATAGAAACATAGCAGAAGGCTCCAAAGGGAGTGATGAAGGCTGTCTTCTCCTGGTCCTTAACTGCCATCTTAATCTGATGATAACCTGAATAAGCATCCAGAAAACTCAGGCGCTCACAACCCGCCTTTGCATCAATGATCTGATCAATACGCGGGAGAGCGGAAGGATCTGCCGGGCAAGCTTTATTCAAATCAGTATAGTCCACACACATACGCCAAGTGCCATTTTTCTTAAGAACAAGCACCGGATTAGCCAACCATTCGGGATGAAACACTTCGACGATAAACCCAGCTGCCAGTAGCCGAGCTACCTCTTCGCCGATGGCCTTGCGTCTTTCTTCGTTAAAGCGGCGAAGGTACTGCTTGACCGGTTTAAACTTAGGATCAATATTTAGAGTGTGCTCAGCGAGTTCCCTCGGTACACCTGGCATGTTAGAAGGTTTCCATGCAAGGATGTCCCGGTTCTCATGGATGAACTCGATGAGCGTGCTTTCCTATTTCGGATCTAGATTTGCACTGATACTAAACTGCTTGGATGAATCGCCAGGGACGAAGTCAACGAGTTTAGTCTCATTAGCCGGTTTGAACGTCAGGGCCGGGTCATGCTCAGTCGTAGGTTTCTTCAGAGGGGTCATGTCCGCCGGATCAACATTGTCTTTATAGAATTTCAGCTCCTCTGTTGCACAAACCGATTCAGCATAGGCCGCTTCACCTTCCTCGCAATCCAAGGCAATCTTTCGACTCCCATGTACTGTGATCGTCCCCTTATAACCCGGCATTTTGAATTGTACATAAACATAACAGGGTCTCGCCATGAACTTCGCGTAAGCCGGCCATCCAAATAGCGCGTGATATGGATTCTGGATTTTCACCACCTCAAAGGTCAACGTCTCAGACCTAGAATCAAGCTCATCTCCAAACACAACTTCCATAGCGATCTTTCCCACAGGGTATGCCGATTTACCTGGTACTACACCATGAAAAATAGTGTTTGACGGTTTAAGACTCTTATCTGTCAATCCCATGCGACGGAAAGTCTCATAGTACAGGATGTTGATACTGCTCCCTCCATCCATAAAAACCTTGGTAAACTTATAGCCCCCCACCTGAGGCGCTACCACCAAGGCTAGTTGGCCCGGATTGTCAACCCGGGGCGGGTGATCCTCTCTGCTCCGCACAATAGGCTGCTCCGACCATCGTAGATAATGTGGTACGGCCGGTTCAACAGTATTGACTGCCCTCTTGTGAAGTTTCCGATCCCGCTTGCACAGGCTGGTAGTGAACACATGATACTGTCCGCTGTTCAACTGCTTGGGGTGACTCTGGTAACCTGACTGTTGCTGACTCCCTTGGTTATTCTGCTGGTTATTACCATGGTTGTTCTGATGGCCCTGGTTGTTCTGAAATCCAGAGCTTGAACCGCCGCCCCCATGGGAACCTAGGCCTGAACTGCCCGGTGGATCCTGGTCATATCGGTATAAATCGGAATTTTTTAAGTCCCTCATTATGTGACAATCCTTCCAAAGATGTGTTGAAGGGGCCTCCTTGGTTCCATGCTTCGGGTAGGGCTGGTTTAACAAACGCTCTAGATTCATCCCTCCATCGCGCTGGGGCGGTTTACCTTTGCGACGCTGCATATTTGTGTTAGCCACCAAATCTGAATTATCCGCTTTACGCTTACTGTTATTCCCATGGCCCTCTTGGTTGTGGTGCTTAACACCGTCGTTCTTCTTTCCCTTCTCCGGTTTTTCATCCTCTGAATCCGAATCCTTGGTATTATCTGAATTGGCATACTTAACTAAAGCGGCCATGAGTGTTGACATGTCGTTGCAATGACGTTTGAGCCTTCCCAACTTCTGTTTCAACGGTTTAAAATGGCAATTGCCCTCTAACGTTAATACTGCGGTGTCTGCATTAATACGATCTGATGAATGCAAAATCGTTGAGACCCGTTTAACCCAATGGATCGTGGACTCCCCTTCCTCTTGGACACAAGCGGCCAGATCTACAATTGACATCGGCTGCTTGCACGTATCCTTGAAGTTCTGGATAAAACGACGCTTTAATTCGGCCCATGAATCGATAGAGTTGGTTGGCAAGCTCTTCAACCAAGTGCGAGCTGTCCCTTCTAGCATCATGGTGAAATATTTAGCACATACCGCCTCATCCACATCTAACATCTCCATTGCCATCTCATAGATCTCCACCCACGCCTCTGGCTGCAAATTGGCAGTGTAATTTGGTACCTTACGAGGTCCCTCGAAATCCTTGGGCAATCGCACATTACGCAATGCGGGAGTTAAACATGGTACCCCTAGGGAACTGAACATTACCCCTGGCTCCACGGAGGCAGTGGGGTGAACCGGAGTATGTTGTTGTGCCTCGTGTCGAGCTGTCAACTCGGCCTCCCGTCGTGCGCGGCCATGGTCCACAACATCTTGCGCATTAGCACCTCCCCCGGCCGGGTTGTTCCCCCGTGGCGAATCTCGGTGGCGCGCACTACTGGACACGGCCGGTTCGTCTTCCACGTGTCTGCTGTAACTCCGGCTTGGACGGGGAGTGGAATGAATCCTTTCACGGCTGTGTGAATACGCTTGCTGTTGATTCTGTGCTGTCTGAAGGAGATCCCTGGCCCGACGCGCTTCCACTGCCACTGGTGATTCGCCGTCGGTCGGGAGAGCCGCCAGGCGTGAAGCGGCGGCTACAATATTATCCAACGGGTTGGAATAATGCCCGGGCGGCGTTGATGACGCAACGTTGTTCTGGCGAGGCAGGTCTGTTGCGCGTGGCTGAACCGGCGCTCCTGCTTCCGGTGCCCCCGCCCAGTTTGGCGCGGGTTGATTACCAGCTCCTGCACCTGGCGTGTTGAAAAGATTCTGCGGCTCATAAACCGATGGGAGACGTGATCGGTACCTTCTTCTCATGACCTCTTCTGAAGCATTCTGATCCAGTCTAATCCGATAAGCCTGTGCTTCCAACTCGGCCCGCTCTGTGGCCATCCTGGCGTTCTCTGCTGCCAGGTCCGCTTTAGCCTGGGCTATCTGATCTTTCACCTTTAGAATCTCCGCATCGTGCTGATCCCTGGTTGCTGCGTCTACCTCCGCGGACATCAGTGCCGCTAGAGCCTCAAACAAATCAGACAAGACTTGGGCCGGAGGCAGCGCCGAGCTTCCTGCCCCTGCTGGCATGGCCATCATTGAACCGGAGAGCATTGCTGCAGCGGTAGATGAATGAGGCACTGGTCGTGTGCCGGCCATGAAGACGGCGGCCCGGTTTGGCAGACCGGGGGAATCCAGAATACTGTCGCCCTCGGATCCTCCCTCAATCCGGCCGTCCTGCAACTGGTAAAGCGATTCGGTTTCTCCAGAAGAGTCGTCACCGCTGCGGACTATGGTTTCTCCCTCGGAGAGCGGTTCCTCCTCATACCCCGAACCATGGACGACACCTACGAAAACATGCCTTGCCTCAGGCTGAACTGGTGAGAACTTGCACGCCGAGCCGTTTCGATGATGTCGGTGCAGGTGCCCGGCTCGGGGGCCGGTTCACCGATCTTGCCGATGAAGATGTGAATCCCACCAAAGGGGACCCGGTACCCGTATTCGATTGAATCGGCCTCGGGACCCCATCATGCGTTGTCGATGTAGAGCTTTCCACGGCGACATTTCGTCGTCCGGCCCACGGCATATCCCTTGAGTCCATCGAAGCTGCCCTTCAAGAACTCCAAACCATCGTGCAACCGCCCCATGGTGGGCGCCAACTATCGTGGAATTATCACGGCAGATGTCCTCATGAAAGGACTTAGTCGTGGAGCCATCGCTACGGGTTAGCTTGAAGGGGTTAAACCGGACAAGGGGACACGGGAGTTTTATACTAGTTCGGCCCCTTTGATGAAGGTAAAGCCTACGTCTAGTTGTGATTGGTATTGCTGGGGTTTCGAAGGCCAGGGAGCGAATCCGCTTTGTCTGGCTCTCGAGTTGTTGTTTTTTCTGTCCCTAAACCGCTGCCGGGTCACCCCTTTATATACTCAGGAGTACCCCGGCCGGTCTACAGAGTCCCGAGGCTGGCTCATACAAGTGTCCGCCTCGGTCTCTTCTTTCCTATCTTACAATGCAAGTTTATACAATCATGGTGGTTTACTATCATGGGCCCTAAATCGCCTGCGGGCTCCGGGCCTCTAAGCTTCATCCGTAAAGCGCCATCTTCTGGGTCTCCTTGGGCTTCAGTATAGCTGAAGGTGAACCGGCCCCTCCTGGGCGGTTTACCCTCAGAGGTTATATCCTCAACAGTGACCTTCGTAAAGTCATTATGAACGAGGCTCACAATTCACTCCTCTCTATTGACCCTGGAAGTACAAAGATGTACCATGACCTCATGTAGTCGTATTGGTGGACTCGAATGAAGCGCGAGATTGCTCAGTTCGTGAATGAATGTGATGTCTACAGAAGAGTGAAGGCAGAACACCAACGACCAGCTGGTCTCCTCCAACCTCTTGCCATTCCAGAATGGAAGTTTGACCACATTGAGATGGACTTCGTGACTGGATTTCCAAAGTCCAAGAGTGGCAATGATGCTATCTTCGTTGTCATCGACAAACTCACTAAAGTGGCTCATTTCCTTCCTATCAAAGAATCCATCCCAACAGCTCAATTGGCAGAGCTATATACCTCTCGGATTGTCTCTCTGCACGGCATTCCGCAGTTGATATCTTCAGATCGTGGCAGCATCTTTACCTCGAAGTTTTGGGATTCTTTTCAGAAGGCCATGGGCACCAACATCCGTTTTAGCACAACTTTTCATCCCCAAACTAGTGGCCAAGTCGAGCGTGTCAATCAGATTCTTGAAGATATACTCAGGGCTTGCTTTATCTCTTTCGGTATGAAGTGGGAAGATTGTCTTCCATATGCCGAGTTTTCCTACAACAACAGCTTCCAAGCAAGTTCGGGCAAGGCCCCATTTGAAATTCTCTATGGCAGGAAGTGCCGTACTCCTCTTAACTGGTCAGAGACTGGTGAACGTCAACTTCTTGGAAATGACTTGATCACAGAGGCAGAAGAGATGTGCAAAGTCATTCGTGATAACCTCAAAGCTGCGCAATCGTGCTAGAAGAGCTACTACGATAGCAAACATCGTGACTTGGCTTTCGAGATCAGAGACCATGTTTACCTTCGCGTCTCTCCAATGAAAGGTACTCGTCGTTTCGGTATCAAAGGGAAGCTTGCCCCTAGATACGTGGGTCCTTTCAAGATCGTCAGCAAGAGAGGCGATCTCGCCTATCAAATTCAGCTTCCCTCCAACTTTGCAAACGTGCACGACGTGTTTCATGTCTCTCAGCTCCGCAAGTGCTTCAAGACCCTGACCGCACCGTCAACTTCGAAGACATTGATCTCCAAGAAGACCTGTCCTACCGTGAGCATCCCGTTGCTATCCTTGAAGAAGCTGAGCGCAAGACTCGCAACAAGTCAATCAAATTCCTCAAAGTCAAGTGGTCACATCATTCCAACCGTGAAGCCACATGGGAACGCGAGGATCACCTCCGTTCTGAGTACCCGGAGTTTTTCTAGTCCTAGATCTCGGGACGAGGTCCTTTCATAGTGGTGGAGTGTTGTAACACCCTGGATGTAATTTACCTTATTTGTACTCCAACTCTTGTCGTTTCTGGACCTAAGTTATTCTATTTCCTCGTTGTCGGGTTTTTGTCTCCGTGTGTTGTCTTTGTCATGCATCTCATATCATGCCATCATGTGCATTGCATTTGCTTACGTGTCCATCTCATGTATCCGAGCATTTTCCCCATTGTCCATTTTGCATTCCGGCGCTCCTATGTCCTTCGGTGGTCCTTTCTACCTCTTGTCGTGTGCGGGTGTTAAACGTTTTCGGATTGGACCGATACTTGTCAAGCGGCCTTGGTTTACTACCGGTAGACCGCCTTTCAAGTTTCGTACCATTTGGACTTCGTTTGATACTCCAACGGTTAACCAAGGGACCAAAAAGGCCTCGTGTGTGTTGCAGCCCAACACCCCTCTAAAGTGGCCCAAAACCCACCTAAACCCTCTCCATCATCTAGAGCGTTCAATCACGATCGCGTGGCCAAAAACCACACCTCATTTGGATCTTCCTAACTCCTCCTACCTATAAATATAGACACTCCCCCGAAATTTCGGGTCATTTCCAACCCTAACCTAGCTCTCTCTCCCTCTGCGCGGCCGGACAACGTCCGCCCGCGCCGGACAAGACCGCTGCCGCCAATCCCGTCGCGCCACGTGGCACAGCGGCCGCCGCCGCTGCCGAGGCCTGGGAAGCCCGAGTCGGGCCCTCAGAGCCCATCGCGCCCCGCCGCCGCCTCCATCCTCGCCCGCGTCCGCGCCCGATCCCCGCCGCCTTCTTCTCGCTGTCTGGCGCCGCCGCGGGCAACTCGCCGGACACCGCCTCCTCGCCCCTCGACCCCGCGGCCGCCGCCCCTTCGCCGACTCGCTCCGGCGCCGCCCACCGCCGCCGTCCACCGCCCCTCATCGCCCGCGCCGCCGTCCAAGTCCGGCGACGATCCCTCACTCCGGCGACCCCTTTCTCCTGCGAGAACCATGACTCCGGCCGGCCATCCTCGTTGCGCGTGCAGCTGCTACAGTACCGGGTCCGGATCTGGATCTGGATTCAAACTCGGTTGACCTAATTTCCCTCAAAACCCTAATTTTCTTGCATACTTTGACATGCCATAACTTCCTCATCGTAACTCCAATTCGTGCGTGTAGCATATCAAAATGTTCGTCTCGACGAGTACATCATTTCATCTCATTGCATCATTTTCTTTTGAGCTCATCTTGATGCCAAAAATGCTGTTGGAAGAGGGCTATATGATGAATTTGTCAGATCTGTTTCAGCAAATGGCCTTTTGTCATTTTTGCCATGATTAATGTGTGCATGCTATGATCCTGAGCTCTACATGTGTTTTGTTAAATGCCATGCCATCTTTACAGGGGTGTATGCCATATATTTTTGTGATATTTGTGGTGACTAGCACAAGCATGCAAAGTAGCATAATCGTTGATGCTGATTTCAGGGACTTTGAATTTCTCTAAGTCCTTGTCCTGTTTTTGTTTTTATGCCATATGTTCATGTTGTTTCCTAGTGATCCGTGCCTCTTTTGAGGATGATCGGTAAGGATGTTTTGTTAACATTGTGGTGCTCTATCCATCCATGTCTTTGTTTGCAATTATGGAGCACCCTAGCTTGAGTCAGTCGCGCTCTACTTTTGCTATAAAATTTTCCTGACAGATCGTTAACATGTTTAGCGATTTTGCCGAGCTTGTTGTTGTTGACCCGTGCATGCTATGTTGTTGTTATTGCCATACCTAGCCTCTATGCCATGTCTTCTTCATGGGTGTATGCTTAGATTGTCATGCCATGATCTGTAGTGAGTGCATCGAGCTCGTATACATGCCTACTCGTTAACTGTTTTGCATGCTCTAGTTTTTCACTAAGTCTGAATCTGTTTATGTTTTTGCCATGTTCGCATGCTTGCAATTGTATTTTCTGATCCCTTTTGGCTCAAGGTCACTAAGGGACTTTTGTTATATGCTTAGAGTAGCTTCATGCCATGCCTTTATTTGCCATGATATATTTCTGTATCATGTAGTTTTCATGCTCTAAAGATTGCTTCCTGATGATAAATTCCAGACTTGTGTTAATTTCACTAAGTCTGAAACCTGTCATCATTTGCACTTTTGCCATGCTTGTTTGAGGCTGTTAATGGATGAATTATTCATAGCTCAGTGTTCATCTTTTGTCAAGCATCATGAGTGGATCCCTGCCATGTATCTTGTTGTCATGTTTGAGTGCTGTAGCATATTTATCTTGGTGCATTTAGATGGCTACTTGCTGATTATCGTAGACCGGTGCCATATTTGTTTTGCTTGCCATTTCCAAAGCGTGCTTCCGATTCCGGTGATCTTTATATCGATTTCAACCGAAATCAACTCACCTTTCAAGTGGCACTCTTGGATTTCCAAGTTGAGGCCAGGTTCAATCATTCCTTTGCAAATCTTGCATATGCATCATATACCGCATCCCGCATATCATACCATGTTGCATCATGTTGTTTGAGCATTGCACGTGGTTGATTGTGTTCCTTTTGCTTGTTATTCTTGTTTGGGTAGAGCTGGGAGACGAGTTCGTGAACGAGGAGCCCGTTGAGTTCGTGAACGAGGATCAAGGCAACTCTAAGTACTTTGCAGGCAAGATGACCATACCCTCGAAATCACTTCTATCTTTGCTTGCTAGATGCTCGCTCTTTTGCTATGCCTATGCTACGATACCTAACACTTGATTATCATGCCTCCCAAATTGCCATGTCATACCTCTAACCCACCATGTCCTAGCAAACCGTTGTTTGGCTATGCTTACCGCTTTGCTCAGCCCCTCTTATAGCGTTGCTAGTTGCAGGTGAAGATTGGAGATCGTTCCTTGTTGGAACTTGTTTATTGTTGGGATATCACCATATTATATTGTTTATCTTAATGCACCTATATACTTGATAAAGGGTGGAAGATTCGACATTATGCCTAGTATTTTGTTCCACTCTTGCTGCCCTAGTTTCCGTCATATCGGTGTTATATTCCCGGATTTTGCGTTCCTTACACGGTTGGGTTATAATGGGAACCCATTGACAGTTCGCCTTGAATAAAACTCCTCCAGCAATGCCCAACCTTGGTTTTACCATTTGCCACCTAGCCTCTTTTTCCCTTGGGTTTCCGGAGCCCAAGGGTCATCTTTATTAAACCCCCCGGGCCAGTGCTCCTCTGAGTGTTGGTCCACCTCATCAGCCGCCGGTGGTCACCAGGGGCAACTCTGGGCTGGCCTATCGGAAGTTTGGACAATCTGAGTGTGCCCTGAGAACGAGATATGCGCAGCTCCTATCGGGATTTGTCGGCACATTCGGGCGGTGTTGCTGGACTTGTTTTACCATTGTCGAGGATGTCTTATAACCGGGATGCCGAGTCTGATCGGAATGTCTTGGGAGAAGGAATATCCTTCGTTGACCGTGAGAGCTTGTGATGGGCTAAGTTGGGACTCCCCTGCAGGGATTTGAACTTTTGAAAGCCGTGCCCGTGGTTATGGGCAGATGGGAATTTGTTAATGTCCGGTTGTAGATAACTTGAAACTTAACTTAATTAAAATGCACCAACCGCGTGTGTTACCGTGATGGTCTCTTCTCGGCGGAGTCCGGGAAGTGAACACGGTGTTGGAGTAATGCTTGACGTAGGTTGTTCTAGGACCACTTCTTGATCATAGTTGTTCGACCGTGCTTTTGCCTTCTCTTCTCGCTCTCTTTTGTGAATATGTTAGCCACCATATATGCTAGTCGCTTGCTGCAGCTCCACATCATACCTTTACCTTACCTATAAGCTTAAATAGTCTTGATCGCGAGGGTGCGAGATTGCTGAGTCTCCGTGACTCACAGATTACTTCAAAACCAGATGCAGGGACCGATGATACCGTTCCAGATGATATGACCGAGCTCAAGTGGGAGTTTGATGAAGACTCTCGCCGTTACTATGTGTCTTTCCCAGATGATCAGTAGTGGTGCCCAGTTGGGGCGATCGGGGACTTTGTCGCATTTGGGGGTTGATCTTTATTTTGGTACCGTAGTCGGACCCTGAGTGTATTGAATGAATATAATGACTTATTTATGTATTTGTGTGACGTGGCGAGTGTAAGCCAACTATGTACCTTTCCCCTTTATTTATTTACATGGCTTGTTGTGAAGATTACCTCACTTGCGACATTGCTTTCAATGCGGTTATGCCTCTAAGCCGTGCTTCGACACGTAGGAGATATAGCCGCATCGAGGGCGTTACACCTCACTAGCCTTCTTGAACTTCAACGTCGACGCCATGTTAGTTTGAGGAGACCAACAGGCAAAAAGGATCGACACCGGGTTGTTTGTTGCGCTTTTGTCTCCAGGACCTCGCTTCTTGATTGGGAATTTGAAGTTTGTCAGGGCACTCAAGAATTCCTCCTTTTTCCGGAGACATGACCACCCAAAATTTGAGGATTCTGAGGATCAACCTCCACACCCGAGTAACATACATCCAAGAAGTGTTGTTAAAAAATCATAGAGTTTCTATATCTCCACAAGCACCATAGGATAGCTGAACTAATGGTGTTTAAAGCAGAATTCTTCTTATTAGAGACCCAAAATCTAGCACTGATTCAGAGTCAGCCCCGATGGGGAACTTGAAGTAATCACAAAGAAATGACCACACATTCCAAGCTATTGTGCAATCAAACAAAAGATTCGAGTTTGTTGATGGGAATCGTTACATGGAAAACTAAAATATTTCCTGCGAATTCACCCAAGATCTATTCTATTAGATGCTAGCAATGAGTGGAAATGAGTCTACGTACCCTTGTAGACCGAGAGCGAAAACATTTTAATGAACGTGGTTGGTGTAGTCGTACTTTCTTCGCAATCTAATTCAATCCAGCACCACACGAACAACACCTCCGAGATATGCACACATACGACTCGGTGACCTTTCCTTTTTGATCCAGCAAGCGAGAGGGAGAGGTAGATGGGATCTAGGCCATCTACCTCATTGCGGAGATGTAGATGGGAACAGCCCCGATGGGGATCCATGCCGAATTGATGCTATTGCAGCACATTGCACGTGGATCAGATCATCCGATTGCATGAGATACATAATTTCTGGTTTTAACATTTGCTCCACATACACGCACCACATTACAATGACGCCAGATTAATGAAAAGTAGTAGTTATAAAGCAAATACAACAAGCGCATTACAATAATAAGCATATATACGTCGCTCATCACACATAACTAATGGCATCACGAGTTGTTTAGGAGTGAAATGAGTGTCGGGATTTCGGTCCAGATTCGTTGGAATTGAGAAATGAACTGCAAGGCCCAATTTGTGACAGCCAAACAATTCGGGGTCGGAATTAATAAGAAATGAAACCCGCGAATTCCGACCCACAGGAGCCAGACGAGCTGTAGCAGACATCGAGCGGCACGTCGCGCAGGGCAGGCTAACGGTAACGGTAACGGCGCGTTAGCGGCCCGTCGACCGTCGCTGACTGTTCGCCGAAGATTCCAGCGGCGGTAGGCCCCGGGGTAGGCCAGCTCGGCTCACTCCCTCCCGGGTCGGCTCGGCTCACGCCGCGCCAGCCAAAACCCCCGCGGCTCCGCACCCGCGGAGACCATCGATCCATTCGGTCTCTCTCTGCCTGCTCGCCCCACGCCTCCTCTCGCCGCCGCCGCCGCCCGCAGCTAGGGTTCCGGCCGCCCGCCTCCCCGCCCCGCGGCAGATCGGGACCCCTCGCTCCCCCGGCGCCGAGGTCCCCGGAGCCCCAGCGCCCCGCCGCGGCAGGTATGCTCCCCCCTCCCTCCCCCGCGAGGGCTCGCCGCCTTCCTCCCCCCCCCTCTCTGCTGTGCCCGCGCGCTCGTGTGGCCGGATCGGGACGGACGCGCGGCGCTTGCTTGCTGGCTGGCGCTCGCGCTTGCTCGGTCCGGCTCGCAGGTCCGCCGCGGGCCTAGATCTGCGGGATCCGGGGCGCGATCCGCCGGGATCCACGGAGGGGGCCGTTGCTCCGGCCGGATTTCGTCTGCCCCCGGCTTCCGCCAGCTGGTTTCGCTGCGTAGCCTCTGCCTACGGGATGCTCTGTGCTCTTCCCCACGTAGCTAGCCTTGTGCTTGCCGTGCAGCTCTGCCTACTGCCCCGTTCGTCTACTTGGTCTGCAAGGATCACAGAAATCGTTACAAGGAACAATCTGGGGTTCTCCTATATGCTTTAGGTTATATATAAGAATGGCCGGTTCCCTACCTGATTTGCTTGTTTGCTCGTCGTGTCTGAGTGTTCATCGTTGCCACATATTTTTGTGGAACAGCAGTAGAAGCCAATACTATTTCATCTAGGATTGGAGACGAGTATTTACGATTACTGTTTGCAGCCGTGTTGCGCATTGTTCTGTCACATGGTGCCACCATTGTATTGTTTAGCTTTATGTGAAGATCTCCTTGTAAGGTCGGTCTTGCCTTGCCAAATGGGTCGACCACAGTTTCCCTTTTCGTTAGTGCCCTCTCTATCTGCTTTTATTATCTCAATTTGGTTGTTGAAATGTGAACCTCTGTCTTGGATGCTTTTGATAGCAGAAGCTTGTATAGTAAGCATAATGATCTCCAGACGTAATTGCAATGCTAGGTAATCATTTTGGTAGCTTATATGCATGTTAAGGTATGATGGCCTGCAACTAGTCAATCTACAATAAGTAAATAATAAAACTATTTGTGTTTGGGATCTATGCATCTGTGTGTTTTATATTTGCCTCTGCTTTTAGTTCCAAGTTTCTTATCATGCTTATATGTAGCAGTAATGCTGAGCTTCTTATGTTGTGCATACAGGCATGATGAGTCGCCAACAGCAGCATGTACCTCTTAGGACTTCCGCCAACGGAGCCCCCCACCGGAAGCTTGATAGGGAGGGTAGTGGAAGGCATGATAGTAAATCACACCTGATGAGATCTTCATCTGGTGGTTTTACCAGTGCAGGTGAATATCTCATCTCTTTTTATGCGGTATTACTGTGAAAGAACTACTGCTGATAAGGTTCTTTCTGAGTTTAGAAAATGGAGGCAAACTTGGGCATGCAAACCCTTCACGGGATCGACTAGTCTATGTTATGACACAAATTATCGGGCATCATGTGGATGTGCATGTCAAAAATGGATCTGTTATCTCTGGAATCTTCCATGCAACAAACACCGATAAAGACTTTGGTACCACTTCTTTC
>NC_041390.1:10806256-10819302 GCF_002162155.2 Triticum dicoccoides
TTTGTTTAAACCTTTTTAGCACTTATTTACTTATCCCTTGGTGACATTTCCCTTAAATTGTATTTTCCTTGCAATCTGCATGTACTTAGAATCAAACCCTGTTGCAGGAATTATCTTAAAAATGGCACAGCCGATAAAGGATACTTCTGTGGGAGGACAAATTAATACCTCTGATGTTGTAAGAAAGCCGGAGACTATGATAATACCAGCACAGGAGCTTGTTCAAGTTTTTGCCAAGGTTTGTTCTCCTAGCAAACAAACAAACAACAATTCACTTGACCTTGCTTATAATTCTTAGCTGACTTCATTGTTGGTTTATATGGGCACCATAGATGTTACTTTGGACTTTGACTTGCATCTTCCATGAATCGTTGCCCTATTTTTTGCATTCTTGCGTAATGTCTATCTCTTGATAAATTACTAGGACGTAACACTAGGCGGTGATGAACTGCCAAAAGGTCCTGTCCATGACAAAAGGAAAGACTTGATGATAGATTCTGCCATCTCTCGTTCACATTTCCCTGAAGAGAGGGAGCTTGAACGCTGGGCACCAGATGAAGGGGATTCAGACTGCATTGAATTGGAAAAATTTGACAGAAAGGGACATAGGTAATGAAAAGCTAAGTGAAGGCTTATCTTGATGTTTGTTAGTAATATTCAATCTTCTCATTGTGATTCATTCAAATGGTTATGGAAGTGGTAATTAATTTACTTGAGATACCTGGTATTGTTTCTTGCGAGTAGACATTGCATGTATATCTTCCTTGTTCATCCTTTTCATGTTGATGTGATATATTTTGGTTTTGTAAAAATGAAGACAAATATTTTTATTTAAAAAAACGCCTTGCCAAGCTATGAAAAATAGTCACGTGATATGTCAGTATATTGCTTTGCCTGCCGATATTTAGGCATTTTTTTAGGTTAATGCTCTACCAAAGTTCTTGCATAAACTTACTGTTTTAGATGGAAATCTTTGTCAACCGTGATCACATCATTAGTACTTATTAGAAACAATGAACTAAGCAAAAGAACAAGTTTATGCAGAAATTGTTTTCTATTGCTAAACCTGTTGGCATGATTTTTTTTGGTTACATTTCTTGAACATACCTTTATGGAAATGGTGCTTCTTTATTATCATGACAGTGCTGGCGTTATACATTGTTATATCGATTTTGTCATCATGATGATTAATAGTCAGTATGTTTGTAGGAGCTGGGACCAGTTTGAGACAAATGCAGCTTTGTTTGGGGTAAAGAGTACTTTCAATGAAGATCTTTATACCACAAAGCTTGAGCGAGGTCCTCATATGAGAGAGCTTGAAAAGCATGCTTCAAGGATAGCACGAGAAATAGAGGGTGAAGATACAGAAGATCTTCATCTTGCCGAGGTAGGCTTCTCTGCACTTATGGCTACAAATGTTTATGGTGAAGGTGCTTGTTAGTTTCACAATTTTTTCACTACTCCCACTTCCACTTGTGGTTGCTTGATGGACGGACATCAAGGAAGTTTTGACAGACTGCATAAAAATATAACAGACAAACACATGCACAATAATTTAGACAAAATGTTTGAAATGCGGAGGTTACTTACGCAGGAAAGAGGTTTATACTTGGATGAAGATTTGGAGCATGATGAAGAGATCAAATATTCTGCAGTTCGGAGGGATACTGATACCACAGTTAAACCCTTTACAAATGTCCCAAGCAGGCCAGTTAGCATTGATACCAAGGATTTGCCAGTGTGTTCATCAACAATGGTATGGAAACGAAACGAAGTTACATATGCTGTATTTACACCATTTGGCATGATAATTGATCTGATGTATATGTGTTACTCCCTTCGTTCACAAGTAGAAGATGTTTTACCTTTTTTCTGAATCGAATGTATATAGACACATTTTAGTTGTTTGTTCACTCATTTCAGTCCGTATGTAGTCCATATTTGAAATATCCAAAACATCTATATTTGTCAACGGAGGGAATAGTGAAAATAGGAAAAAGATAATGTGGATGGTGGTCTTACATTTGCATGAGTGTATCCAACAATCAAGCATGATTTAGATTGAACTAAGTTGGCATGTGCCATCTCTAAATAGACATACTTTGGTCCTTTACGTACTCAACCACACTACTTATGATGGGAACAAAATGTCACTCACTCAACTACACTACTTTTGGGAACTAAATGTTCAATTCTCAGGTCCAAGGATTTGACTGTAAGTTAAGGAGCTGTTATGCATTAGACCCAGAGATTTGATTTGAACACTATTACACCAATTTAAGTCTTAAGGAGCTGCATGGAATTTCCTTAGAAGAAGATATCTTACAGAATAGTATTTTCCCACATAATGAATCAACTAATGCGTCTTCATGTGTTCTACTTAAGTCATAGTTACAAGTATGGTTGTATGCCTTTGTCATTGTTTTAAGTGGTATAGGTTTGGTGTATCTTTTGCCTTGTCTCATAATAAATACATCTGTTTCCTTGCTGCTAGGTTTAGTAGACCTTTTCATTTATTCAGCAGCACCTTTTTGTAAAATGATGTATTTATGAAAGAATAAATATTCTAATGCACTAATTTATGACCATTTCATCTAAATACCATCAAGTGTTTAATATCAGTTCGTATTTTTGACTTGTAGGATGACAAATCATCTTCCCATATATCTGGTGGTACTCATTTGTCTGCCACTGCTGAATACCAGTCAAACAAGCTTTTGCCTGCTGACGCCAACAGGTACAATATCTTTTGCATATGTGGCAAGTTAGCAATCCTCATGGTGGGCGTTTGCCTGGTTTGCGCTTTGGTTGATTCATCATGGTCACATCTCCTTATATGTGGAAGACTTACTTGATCCCTAAGTAATACTGTCTCCAGTTCGAAGGATGCACTCTTAACCAATCCCATATGCCCAACTACTGACCTCACACTCCTTAGCTGGATCACTAGGGATGTACTTTTCCTTTTCTCTAACAGTTAGTGTAGGTCACTCTTCAAACCGTGTAGGCACCCTAGCCCAGCCATCATATACTGAAATCTAGCCAAACTTGGTGAAACTCGTGGCTACCGATTTGGTGGCACATCGAATTTGGTTCAACTCAACCTTGTGTGGCAGCCTGTGTCAGTCTGAACACACTACTTCTGTGTACTGTTCCTGTGAAACTACTTTTGTTTCTGTTTCTGTGATTTGACCTATTTGGGATTTTGTCCAACTAAGTTTGAGCCTAGTTCTGTTTCTTACTCAAGCAAAAGGTTCTTCAAGTTTTTGTTTGGGTAACCATATGATATCTCTTGGAATAAGCTGGTTTAGGATATACGCTAGCTATACTGCAAACTTATTTCAAGTGGAAGCTAAAGAAGCAGGCACTACCATATTAGTGCTTTTATCCATCCTTGATATGGTACAGAAACACTGCTAGCAGCCTCTCATCACTTCCTCTCTGATGCTTCCTTTGTCTATGAGTTCCAGTTTTATTGTTTTTGACACTTCTCTTGTTAATCTTCAATCTACATCTTTTAGGGAGTTATTTACGTTCCCTTGTCCCCAGGAACACTGCTAGAAGCCTATCATCATTGTCTCTCTGATGCTTCCTTTGTCTACGAGTTCCATTTTTATTGTTTTTGACACTTCAATTTTCAATATTCCTGCTCACTATTGCTAATGTGATGTCCGTTATCATGACTGTCGACATCATTAGCATGGACATTCTAGGATAGTGGACTTCAGTCAAATATATTGATTTGTAATATAGTGATTGACACATTTATTATGAACCCTAGGTTGGATGGTAAGAGAAATAAAGATAGTAGTGGTGACAAAGACAACAGGATCTTGCAACCTGAGAATACTGTAAGCCTCCCATTTTGCCAATATAATTATTAAAGCACTGCTCGTACCTGAATCCAGTCATCTTTTATTTATATAACTGTGCAAAGCCGTTCTTTTCGTGCCTGAATTTGGATTTTCCTGCTCATTTCAACAGTTAACTGAAGGGGGCCGGCCGCTGATTTCTGAAGGTGAGCAGTAAATTATCCCTGACTTGGAAGTTTAATAAATTCATTCTTTGCCTGTTTAAAATGTATTGTTGTCACATCGGTTTCATGTGTTAGCTGCTAGGTCTGGTTATTCTTGATTTTACGCGTCTGGTGTGGTACTTTGGGCTCTTGTGAGATGTAGTTGAATGGGCCAAGAAAATATCACAACGTATTGTTCTGTTGTGTTGTATCAACCAGCGATAGATAGTGTCCTGTTAGTCAGTACATAAATTTGATCCAGTCATGTACTCCCTCCGTCCCAAAATAAGTGACTCAACTTTGTACTAGCTTTAGTACAAAGTTAGTACAAACTTGAGTCACTTATTTTGAGACGGAGGGAGTATGTAACAAGTAATGCTACAATTTAAATGGAATCATTTCTTCACTAGAGCATGCCAGGTGGATTATACTTCTGGCAGCTGCAAATGTCGGAGCTTCTTTGATTGCATGCACATTTTGCGATGGAGGGAGGAGATTTAGATCCACTGTTTATTATTGTTGTTGATCTTTTCATTTTTTTATTGATAGTTCTATTTTATTTTTTCAACAGCGACATAATACAAATTACAACCCTTGATTCCCTTTACCATGAAATCATAAACTTACGTTTTTTTATGGAAAAAATTGTGGCCTTATTAGTTTTAATTTCTTTCTGGAAACAGTTACAGAAATGTAGGGAAAGGCTGCGTACTATAGACCCAAAGTGGTCGGACCCTTCCCCGGACCCTGCGCAAGCGGGAGCTACATGCACCGGGCTGCCCTTTTTTATTAGTTTTAATTTCTTTCAGCTTCAACATTCTAAATTCCATGAATTGTTTTCAGCAGCAGAGTGTATGATACTTCTGTGATCTTGTGACAGATTTGGAAGGAGCACCTTCAAGGTCGCGTGCGTCTGAGCCTTCATCTTCTGGCCAAGGAAACAAGTCATCAGATGGTTTGGCACAAGATTCGACTCTACCCAGCAAACTTCCTTCTGCGCCTGAATATGCGAATTCTTCTCAAAGACCTGGCAGTTCTATACCATTAACATCCGAGCGTGTTGCTGCGAACTCAGCTGCGAGTGCTGCTCCAGGCTTATCACCAAGTTCTTCGATGGGATCTCTTAGCTCAGACAAATCAAGTTTGAACCCAAACGCTAAGGTCAGGATGTAATGTAGATATGTGTATCATATCTGGCCATGTTTTGTCGCCTGTGCCAAGTGCACTGACTATTGGTTTTCCGTACCAGGAATTCAAATTGAACCCTAATGCTAAGAGTTTCACTCCCTTGACTTCTCCGAGGCCACATCACCCTCCAGCGCCTGATGCAACATACTATTATCCTAATAACATGGGGGCTACTGGACCTGGTTTGCCTGTTGGCATGGGGGTGAGTTTCTACTTTTGATAGTTGCCAAGTTACTTACTATTTATGTAAAATGGTTGCAATATTTGAATTCAAATGGATGCATCTTCTACACCTATAAAAGCTCGAAGGCCGGAGAACCAAAACCGTCTCGGCCATCGAATCATGCTGATCTGATGGTCTATATCACCCCAATGTTTAGCACCAAACTTGTTTAATGCTCTAGTTACTCACCACTGTCACTGGTTATAAAGAAGTTTAGACTTAACACCATCCTATGAAATCTGCCACACAATTAATATTCTGCCAAATATCAGCATTCAATTAATATTTTACCTAATACTCCTTCCGTCTGTAATTACTTGTCCCAGAAATGGATGTATCTAGACGTATTTTAGTTCTAGATACATCCATTTTTATCCATTTCTGCGACAAGTAATTCGGGACGGAGTGAGTATCAACGTGCAATTAATATCTTACCAAATATCAGCGTGCAATTTATATACCTAATATCAGTGTGCATTGTGATGCGATTACTGGAGTTGTATAGTTGTCTCAGTTATGAACATATTTGTTGGTTTTTACCCCCCAAAAATTGTGAATGGTTGCAGTGAAAAGTTTACAGGCTAATCAGCCAAACAGTTAATCTGGCACCAAAGCTTATCAGTAGATTTTATTGATAAGCTTTTCTTAATTGCTGTGGTCCTTCACGATTTTTCAAGGTCTTAAAATGCAGTAGTCCATGCTTTCCAAGGCGCACATAGGCTGAATATCTAGGTTATGTTTCCAAGTGTGCTTTCAGTTGAACCAATATGCAGTATATAACTATATATTGTAAAATGATGCGATTACATTTTATCTACTTCCTCTGTAAACTAATATAAGAGCGTTTAGATCACTAAAGTAGTGATCTAAACGCTCTTATATTAGTTTACGGAGGGAGTATTAATTATGTGGCGGTTCTTGAACATTGTACATTCTATTTTGTGTCCCCTTGTAAAAAGGCTGTACTAACTTCTGATGCATTGGCAGTGATTGCTGTAACTATTTCTTGTGCTAACTATGCCTGTAATTGCTGTACCTCACTATGGTAATTATATTGCAGTTTCCACAGGCGTATGGTGGACAGCCTGTTGTTTACAATGCTCAGCCTGGATCTTCTCCCCAGGGTTACATGCATCCTTCTGGGCAACAGGTGAGACAGCTTACGTGAAATGAACTTCACTATGCATGTTTTGGCTTATCGTTGACATGCTGTTATGCTTATAGTTTTCTAATGATCCTATCTAAGACCTAGGCTGGGTTCTCTTGGTTTATATAGTTATTACTTATGTTGATGTTACACAGTGGTGTTTATTAATTGCCTTATGTTTGGACCATGAGTTTGCCATTCCATGCTGTTATATAGTAGTCATTCATTCCCCCCTCAGGTCGAATGCCTGGACGCTGAATTACTGACTAATTGCATATAAGCTGATGCCTCGAGATTACTGATGCTCTTTGCTACCATCGTGCTAAGTAACTTTGTTTTCTTATCTGCAGTATGGGCAGCAAATGATGATGGGACAGACCCGCCCTGTCTATTATTATGCACCTGTGAGCCAACATACATGCCTCTTTTGAAATGAAATGTTTGTACACCCCAGCTCTGTTAAGCTGGAGATGCAAATCGTCCGTTCTAATCGTGTCTTAATCTGTTTTGCAGGAGATGCAGCAGCAGCAATACAGAGGAAGGAACTTCTAGGTAGATTGATTTTGTTACGCTGCAATGTGGAACTCTGCAGTGAAATCCCCATTGGCAGGGGATGCTAACCAGGCCGATGCGCCGCCATGCGTGAAAAGAACTGGCGATGGCCTCTGACTTCAACCGTGTGTGTTTTGTCGCCAGGACGAAGATCACCGTTGTTCCTTCTGCGACAGTGTTTGAGTCTGAAGCGGGCTAACTCGGATTTATTGTTCTTATTTACACCATAGACGCGATGTTGTAAATTTAAAAAAAAAATGCAAGGCCATCTATTTCGTGTGCCCCTGGGATCATGATATTCTCTAGTGTGTGGGTGGGTCCTTTCCTTTTTGTAATACTTGGTGTTTGATGTCTACATCTCGCTGATTTATTTAAGACTTGTTTGGGAATCCGAAAACTGGGCTGTCAGATACTGTGGTGCTATTGAATTCTATTATGTGAAATGTTGCGTGAATTGGGGTTCCAAGAAGTGTGGATCAGTCATATTTGGAACGCCTTGTACTGTGTGAAAATGTTGTTGCTTCCGGTCGACAGGTTGGTGTCATGGCTTATCACTAGCACGATCCGGCACCCCATGCATTATCCAGCGCGGCACACATGCATAAATGCATACTCTCACTTTTAGCCTGGTCCTTTGATACGTGGGAATTAAAAAAAAACCCTGGAGAAACCTTCAAGAATGTATCATTTTCAACATCAAATTCCCATCCAAAATCTGTCTCCATGCGAAATACTACTCCAGTGCACACGCTAGCTAACTATGGTAGTATATTTTGTTGAATAGATCTTGGAAACTACACAAAAGTGTTGGGAGTTAATAGATATATCATGTATGTGTGAGTTTTGATCGACCGATCCAATGAAACTTAATTGTGTTACGAGGTCTGCATATATATACAAAGTTACAGTTTAGTTAATCTTCGCATGTGCATGATGAAAGGAGTAGGCATGCCTATAATGTGTGTAGTTTTCTATAGGAAGAAAAATTAAATAAAAGGTAAAACAAAATCAACTAATAAAATTTTCTAAGTAAGAACGAATTAGTGGCATTGGTATTATCCTTTAAGAAGAAGGAAAATAATGACAAAATTTTTCTACTCCCTCAGTTCGTAAATTTAAGTCTTTTTAGAGATTCCAACATGGACTACATGTGAAGCAAAATGAATGAATCTACATTCTAAAGTATGTGTATATACATCCTTATGTAGTCCTCAGGGATATCTGTAAAACGACTTATATTTAGAAACAGAGGGAGTAAGAATGAATGAATTATTGACATTGGTATTACGCTTTAAGAAAGAAAGATAATGAAAAAATAAAATAAATAATAACAAAATTGACACAATGTTTACAAAGAAATTATGCTTTCTTTAAATATGCAAAATAAGTATATTATAGTGGATTTTTTACCAAAAAGGAGTTTCTTAAGAAGGAATGAAACAGTATTGGCATTACCATTAAAGAAGAAGAAAATGAAATAAAACTAAGGAAAAATAAAAATAAGAAGCTGTCTAAGAAAGAATAAATTTGTGGCATCGGTATTTCCCTTTAAGAACAAAGATAAATAAATAAAACAAGTAATGATAAAATGTACACAAAATTTACATAGAAACTACGTTTTTTTTAATAATATGCAATGATAAGCATACACTAGTAGTAGAAGTTTTACAAAATAAGAAAGAATGAATTAGTGGCATTGGTATTAATTTTCAAGAAAAAAGTAAATGAAACGAAAACTTAAACAAATCAAAATAATAAAATTTTCTAAGAAAGAATGAATTAGTGACATTGGTATTACCCTTTAAGAAGAAAGAAAATGAAATGAAAATAATGAAAATATTTGCACACAATTTACAGAAAAAATGTGCTTTTCTATATTATGCAAGAATATATAATACTAGATTTTTCATGAATGAATTAGGGGCACTGGTATTACCCTTCAAGAGAAAAAGAACTTGCACACAGCTTTGCATTGAAATTGTACCTTTTGTTATATGCAAAGAATAAGCATATAATATTAAATTTTCACACTCTAGTATAATTTACACACGTACTCCTATTGTATAGTACTTGTGTGTATATATTTACACACACCCAACGTCCCAAAAATATCAACATAACAAAATAAAACCGAATGGAAAAGAAAACATAAACGAAAGAAAAACTAATACAAATAGAAAAAATAGGCAATGAGTAATGGGTTTCAAGCCCAATAGAAATGTCTTCAGCCCCGGAAGCCCTGAAAATTGACAAAAGGAAAAAAGCAGCACAAATCTCGAAAAAAGAATCAACAGTTAAAAAATTTACTTACCCAAGTTTAAATTTCAGGCAACTTACATAGTATTCTTCTAAGATGTGCACAATATAGCAAATAGAAACTACTGAGCCAGTCCTCAATGTTTTAGACTCCTAAATTTTCCCGTAATTTTATTTCATATTATATTTTTCGTAAAAGAGTAAAGTAAAAAGTAAAAAATAGCAATATGTTTTTGGTCTTTTTCGGCTCTCATTACATGAAGTACGTATAACTCCAAAAATCAAAAACTGTACCCTGCAAGCCACACAATAATGTAAAACAACTCAGCGCTGCTGGGAACTTGGAGAGATTAATTGCTATTAGTGCAACAACAAGCACCTCCAGGTCCATCTCAGCGACGATTGCATGCCAGTGACGGGATCGTGTAAACAACTTTTTCCTCAGCCTTTTCCGGCACCGTACCCATTATTTCAATATATCATAGTGCACTCTGAAACCCATATGTTAATGCTTACAACTTTTTTTTGCGAGTGAATGCTTACCACAAAGGCACAATATCTATGCATACAACAATAGTGATTGCAATCTGACAAGTAGGTAATCAAGCATCCATCCAACGGATACTGCAGTCTTTTATAGCATGATCCCAATTAAACTTGTTTTTGAGCAAGTGCTGGGACAAGAATGAGATTTTCCTTGCGACCCATTGTGACGCCGAAGGACTCTGTCATATTGATTTTTACTGTTCCTGCAGGTAGATCCCAGTTGAAGTGGTACATGAGGTTTGCCAACATTATCTCAACAGTGGCCATTCCAAAGTTCATACCTGGGCACACCCTTCGCCCAGTCCCAAAAGGCAAATAATGAAAATTGCTTCCCTTGAAGTCATGAATCATTGTGCTTCCAACATTTTCCATGAAGCGCTCGGGCATGAACTCCTCTGCGCTCTCCCAGTAGGCAGGGTCCCTTGATAGAGCCCATCCATTGATGATCACACGGGTACCAGATGGTATGGTGTATCCCTCTATGTCGCAGTCGGCCGTAGAGAGGTGGGGCAAGAAGAGCGGCACGGGACTGTGTAGCCGGAGAGTCTCTTTTATAACACCCTTGAGGTAGATCATGCCACTTAGATCCTCTTCTGTAACCATTTCCTTCCCCTCTGCCATGCTCCTCACCTCAGCCTGGAGCTTGGTCATCACCTCTGGATTTTGGATTAGCTCAGCCATTGCACAATCCAACACTATGAATGATGTGTCCGTCCCACCTATGAACATGTCCTGCGAAAATAGAGATCACCATTTTTACATGTCAGTATACTAGTTATGTTTAATTTATATGTATCTAAATATGCTGTTATTTAGTATGATATGCATACCACCAACACGGCCTTGACGTTTTCTCTCGTGAGGTTGTACTCTTGTTGAATGGATAGCAACACATCGATGAAATCTGTCTCTCTGTCTTGGTTGATTTCATGGTCCAACATCGTGTTCTTGGCGTGGTCGTCGATGATCTCATCAAGCAAGTCATCCCATTTCTTGTTTATTCTCTCCGCCCTAGCACACACCATCCTCCTTACCACGTCCAGCCTTGCCAACTTGGGGAAGTAGTCCTCCAGGTTGAACCCACCTATGAGCTTCGAGCTAGTCTCTACCAGCTCGCGGAACAACTCGTTTCGACCGCCGCCTCTGAAGGACTTGCCCGACACAGCATGGCAAACAATATCAGTGGTGAAGGAGCTAAGCAGCTTACTAAGGTCCACTGCAGTGCTCCTGGCGGCTGCCGTGCGGATCCTCGCCATAGCGTCTTGTACCTGTCGATCATTCAGCCATGGATGAGTGGATGATCAATAGGGATCAACGTATACCATGAATTGCAAATTTTCATACAGAAAAACAAAGTCAACGCTACTTGGAGCTCAGTAACCACTAACCACAACAAGGTTTGTTAGTACTTAGTAGTAGCCTCTCTAGTCTCTAGTCGACAATATATCAACCACGGAGTCAAACTTCTTCTCTATGTTTGACGATTATAATATATTCAAAACTCGTTATTAGTTTGTCTTGAAAAAAAATACTTTCGTGATATAAAAAAATTCTGTCCATATTAAAAGAAAAATCTTGTTCTTAGTGACATATTGCAGAAACTAGTACTCAGAAACCAATTACCTCGTTTTCACGGGCGAGACGGTAGGAGCCAACTTTCTTGGAACTGAGAAGATGTGTTGCTGTGATCTTTCTAATCTGGCGCCAGTAATCCCCATATGGGGAGAAGCCCATATCAGTTGATCCATAGTAGAGGATGTCAGTCATGGCGGACTGCACCCGGGACGCAAACACATGGTCGTGCGTGCGAAGAACTGCCATGGCTGCACGAGCGGACGACACAACGAGGCTGGGGACGGCGCCAAGGCGTAGAAGCATGACATCGGGGCCATGCTTCTCGGCGAGATTGCGGAGGGAAATGTGGGGCAGTGAGCCGACGAGGTGGAGGTGGCCGATGAGAGGGAGCTTGTAGGGAGGCGATGGGAGTCTGTCGAGCAGCTTGTCTGCTCTCCTTGTGGTTGCCGTGGATGTGGCAAACCGAACGATGAGGAGGAGGAGGACAAGAGGGCATACGATGAGCACAAGGACTTGGGGAGACGCATGCTCATGGAGGCTGTGAAGAACTTGAGCCATGGCTAACTAGCTTGTTTGATGTATTGAGCAAACTTTCTAGTGCGATGGCTTAGTGTTCTATTTCCCTAGTAATTTATAGCCGAAGTGCTACTACTATTTTATAGTATTTCACTATTTCTTGAGAATTCCTAAAGTATCATTTCTGTTGTCCTCTGATGATTTCTCTAATCGAAATCAGTTTGGAGTTGTTTTTAGCATTTTACAATCAGAGTCGCTCACATACACGAGTATGCACTCATTAATATACGCAAGCACACCTATCCCTATGAGCATCTTAAGAGATTGAGCTGACATATCATTTTGAGATAGACGAAGTGTCACATAGGCAATGTCTGGACGGGAATATCTCCTCCCACTGAACGGACATCCCCAAAAAGTATGAAATAAATCTAGAAAAACACGAGCACCAATATCAAGTCTAAGGGGCTGTTTGGTTCTAGGCCTAACCATGCCACACTTTGCCATACAATGTTGCCACACTTGCCTAATGTTAGTTCTTCAAAATGAGAGCCACTAGTTGGCAAGCCTAAGGAAATCTTGCCACACTTTTTGAGTGTATGTGATATGAGACCTTAGTGTGGCGTGCCTAAGGTGTGGCTTGAACCAAACACCCACCCAAGTTGGTCAAACTTGCCTAACCTTAGGTGTGGCAACCTTAGCAAACTTAGTCTCAAACCAAATAGCCCCTAAAACTTACACTCTGGTGGGTTGGAGATATCACTATCCTTCTAACCATGTTTATTAGTCGCAGAGACACGGGGGCTCCCGCGACCCGGGACCCGCGCTAGGGTTCCTCCCCGCCGCCGGCGGCCTCCCTCGCCCCCTCCCGTCGGCGCCGGCCGCCTCGCGCGTGCCCCCCGGTCCCTCCTATGCCCCCCTCCCCCGGCCCTCCTGCTGCCCCCCGAGGCGGCGGAGCGCCCCTGCCCTCCCCCCGTCTCGGTCCTCCTCCTCCCTCTTCCCCCTTCGCTACCGCATGCTGCGGCCTT
>NC_041390.1:10819614-10840251 GCF_002162155.2 Triticum dicoccoides
CCGCGCGCCGGGAGGGAGAGTCGGGGCTCCCTCCTCCCCGGCGGCGGCGTCCCGCGGGCCTCGGGTGCCCTCGACGCGGCGGCGTGGCCGTTGGCTGCGGGGCGGCGCAGTGGGCGGCTGGCCAGCGGCGCCGGCTCGGCCCAGAGCTAGGCCCTTTCGGGCCCCATCTGGGCTGGGGCGGGCCTGCGGTCCGGTGCGCGACGGCGTGGCTCCCTGGTGGTGGGACGTGGGGGCCGTGGCTGCGGTGGTGGTGGCTCCGGCGGCCGGCATGCTGCAGCGTGGCTGCAAGGACTGTTGATGACCCACAAGTATAGGGGATCTATCGTAGTCCTTTCGATAAGTAAGAGTGTCGAACCAAACAAGGAGCAGAAGGAAATGATAAGCGGTTTTCAGCAAGGTAATTCTCTGCAAGCACTGAAATTATCGGTAACAGATAGTTTTGTGATAAGGTAATTGGTAACGAGTAACAAGTAACAAGTGAAAATAAAGTGCAGCAAGATGGCCCAATCCTTTTTGTAGCAAAGGACAAGCCTGGACAATTCTTATATAGAGAAAAGCGCTCCCGAGGACACATGAGAATTATCGTCAAGCTAGTTTTCATCACGATCATATGATTCGCGTTCGGTACTTTGATAATTTGGTATGTGGGTGGACCGGTGCTTGGGTGTTGTCCTTACTTGGACAAGCATCCCACTTATGATTAACCCCCATTGCAAGCATCCGCAACTACAATAGAAGTGTTAAGGTAAACCTAACCATAGCATAAAACATATGGATCCAAATCAGCCCCTTACGAAGCAACGCATAAACTAGGGTTTAAGCTTCTGTCACTCTAGCAACCCATCATCTACTTATTACTTCCCAATGCCTCCCTCTAGTCCCAAACAATGGTGAAGTGTCTTGTAGTCGACGTTCACATGACACCACTGGAGGGATGAGAACATACATCTCATCAAAATATCGAACGAATACCAAATTCACATGACTACTAATAGCGAGACTTCTCCCATGTCCTCAGGAACAAACGTAACTACTCACAAAGCATATTCATGTTCATAATCAGAGGGGTATTAATATGCATAATGGATCTGAACATATGATCTTCCACCAAGTAAACCAACTAGAATCAACTACAAGGAGTAATCAACACTACTAGCAACCCACAGGTATCAATCTGAGGTTTGGATACAAAGATTGGATACAAGAGATGAACTAGGGTTTGAGAGGAGATGGTGCTGGTGAAGATGTTGATGGAGATTGACCCCCTTTCGATGAGAGGATCGTTGGTGATGACGATGGTGATGATTCCCCCCTCCCGGAGGGAACTTTCCCCGGCAGAACAGCTCCGCCGGAGCCCTAGATTGGTTCCGCCAAGGTTCCGCCTCGTGGCGGCGGAGTCTCATCCCGAAAGCTTGCTTATGATTTTTTCCTCGATGAAAGACTCCATATAGCAGAAGATGGGCATCGGAGGGCCACCAGGGGGCCCACGAGGTAGGGGGCACGCCCAGGGGCGTAGGGCGCGCCCCCACCCTCGTGGCTGGTGGGTGGCCCCCCTCTGGTACTTCTTGCGCTTAGTATTATATATATATATATATATATATATATATATTCTAGAAATAACTTCCGTGAAGTTTTAGGACTTTTGGAGCTGTGCAGAATAGGTCTCTAATATTTGCTTCTTTTCCAGCCCAGAATCCCAGCTGCCGGCATTCTCCCTCTTCATGTAAACCTTGTAAAATAAGAGAGAATAGGCATAAGTATTGTGACATAATGTGTAATAACAACACATAATGCAATAAATATCGATATAAAAGCATGATGCAAAATGGATGTATCAACTCCCCTAAGCTTAGACCTCGCTTGTCCTCAAGCGAAAGCCGAAATCGAAAAATATGTCCACATGTTTAGAGATAGAGGTGTCGATAAAAATAAAATACGGACATGAGGGCATCACAATTTCAAGTATGAATCATAAACTTCATTGAGAACCAACAAACTCTAATCTCAGTCATTGAGGCAATTGCAATTTATCATAACATAGGAAAGAGTCAATATAAGAGCTTTTCAGCAAGTCCACATACTCAACCATCTTTTAGTCTTTCACAATTGCTAACACTCACGCAATATTTATGGGTATGAAGTTTTAATCGGACACATAGAAAGATAGGGGCTTATAGTTTTGCCTTTCAACGTTTTACCTCAAGGGTAATGTCAACAATAATAGTTCATGAAGACTCACATCCAATTAGCTATATATATATATATATATATATATATATATATATATATATATATATATATATATATATATATATATATATATATATATATATATATATATATATATATATATATATATATATGACGACCATATGGGACACCTAGGTGCCCAGGCTCCTTACCTCGTAACCATTGGATCTTAGATTGTTCCAACAGATATGGATATTAGACACCTTCCATATATGCTTATGGACGTAATTGGTAAGTGCCAATAAATGTATGATTTAGGTGCATTAATATCACGCACTGTGATAAATGTAATTGTTTCTCTTCATTTATTTCCTTGTACAAAGAATGGAACTCGTTTGAACGTATATACATACAACCGTACTCCTTTCTATTGATACGGTATGTATGCACGTGCTAATTTCATGGGTATGTGACTTTTTTTGCGGGTACTTGAGAATATTGGAACGATGGTCTATACTCACAAAATTTCGGATGTGCCACAATCGAGTATATTTATTTTGGATATATAAATTATGTGTTTCATACTTTAATTATCATCTTGGGGGTATATCATATTTACTTTTGGGTATATTATATTTATATGGGTATACCATCTTGGGGTATATCATATTCGAGATGTATTATATTTATTTTGGGTATATCATATTTAATTTAGGTATATAAATTATGAAAATTATACCTAGGACAAATTCGGAGTATATATATTTCCAAAAATGATATTGCGGGTATATCATTTCTTTGGTACATCATATTTATTATCATCTTGGGGATATAATATTTAATTTGAGTATATAAATTACGAATATGATACCTAGGACAAATTTTTACGACATACATGTCAAATTTATTTTGAGGTATCTACATATTCGTAATATTTTTGGGTATATACATTGCATATCGTTAGTAGGTATTTGATAACTCAGGGATGTATCAGTGATTTGGAGTACGTAGACTATTTAGGTATATACATATCAGATCTATGTACATTCTCAAGATATGTCGGGGTATCTACATACTCATGATATTTCTGGGTATATTTATTACGTCAGTTAATAGGTATTTGTGATAGCCAAGGTATATCCAAAAAATTTATTTGGTATAATACCTCCGGTATGTGTATATTCTTAGTACATATAATACTATGGGTATATGTATATTTTTCATTAAGTTTAATATTTATGGTATGTTCATATTTTCATTAGATATAATAGCGTGCATATGTGTATAATAGCCTGCATATGTTCATATTTTCATTAGACATAATGTTTGGAAATGAATTATTGCTAGTAAATCAACCTAATTAATTTGTTGGAAAGCAATCATTGACCATGAAGGATAGTAGTGCATGCAAATGAAAAATGGAAAGCTATTATTTCATGAATTGCATGTCATGCACTAATAAAACCCACTTTCCATAATGGGCCTAGGTGCCCAGGCACCTAGGTGCCCCAAACAATTTACCTACTATCTTTCGAACATATTGTGCTTGCCAAAGGATAAAATGTAAAAAGGAAAGGTGAAGACCACCATGACTCTTATGTAAGTTAGAAGATAAAAATAAAAGATAGGTCCTTCGCAGAGGGAAGAAGAGGTTGTCATGCGCTTTTATAGTTGGATGCACAAAATCTTAATGCGAAAGAATGTCACTTTATATTGCCACTTATGATATGGACCTTTACTGTGCAGTCCGTCGCTTTTATTTCTTGCACATCACAAGATCGTATAAAGCTTATTTTCTCCACACTAATAAGTCATACATATTTAGAGAGCAATTTTTATTGATTGCACCGATGACAACTTACTTGAAGGATCTTACTCAATCCATAGGTAGATATGGTGGGCTCTCATGGCAAAACTGGGTTTAGGGATATTTGGAAGCACAAGTAGTATCTCTACTTGGTGCAAAGAAATTGGCTAGCATGAGAGGGAAAGGAAAGCTCAACATGTTGGACGATCCATGACAATATAATTTATCTCAGATGTAAGAAAACATAACCCATTACGTTGTCTTCCTTGTCCAACGTCAACTCTTAGCATGTCATACTTTAATGAGTGCTCACAATCATAAAAGATGTCCAAGATAGTATATTTATATGTGAACCTCTCTTTCTTTATTACTTCGTATTAATTGCAACGATGACCAAAACTATGTTTGTCAACTCTCAACAACTTTTATTCATCATACTCTTTATATGTGAGCTCATTACTTTCCATAAGATCCATATGATCTCTTTGTTTATTTTTATTTCTTCTCTTTTATTTTATTTAATTCCCTCAAGATCATAGCAAAATAATCAAGCCCTTGACTCAACACTAATCTTTATTATATAGCTCATGGACTCGATTACATAGAGGGATCATAAAGCAAAACTCACAACTAGATCATACTAAAACTTTATTCTACTAGATCAAGATATTACCAAAAGGATCGAACTAAGAAAAAGGTAAAGATAAAAGCGATGGTGATACGATAACGGGGCACTCCCCCAAGCTTGGCAGTTGCCAAGGGGAGTGCCCATACCCGATGCTCAGTTCTTCTTTGTTGGTGAAGAAGGTGATGGTTTTGTTGATGGCGTAGGCTTCTTCCTTAATTTGCGCTTAAGGACATAATTTTGGTCCCTTAGGTCATCGATCTCCTGCTCCAGGCTCAATATCTTTTTGCATAATTCCTGCTTGTTTTCCTGCAAGAGGCGAAAAGGGATAAACTCGATCTTAGGTTTCTTTACTCTATCCGGGAGGCTTGACTTTTTGAACTCCACATGCATGTCCCCAGGTTGAGGTAATGAGACTTCATCTTCTTTTGAGCTCGTCTCCTCCTTTCCCTTGAGTTCATAGTCCTCTTCTTCTTCCGTAGTCCAACCACAATGCTCCACATCCCCATAGGCCTTAGGATCTGCAAGGTAGTCAGCCACATAGCTTTCTCCTTTTGAATCCTGGGACGGCATGTTGCTCTAATCTGCAGCAGGATAGCTCGAAACAAAGACATGATATATTTGCGTGATACGGAGGTCAAAACCTTCGGGAGATTATATAATGAATTTTTACCGACCAAAGGAAGTATCGTGCAAGAAAACGAAGTCCGGAGAGCACACAGGTGCCCACGAGGCAGGGGGCGCGCCCTCCACCCTCGTGGAAGCCTCGTGTCCTTTCCGGTCTACTTCTTATTTTCCTATTTTTCTAAATATTCCAAAACGGAGAAAAATTGCCATTAAAACTGTCTTGGAGTCGGCTTACTTACCGTACCACGTACCTATCCCTTTTCGGAGTCTGAAACATTCCGGAAAGTGTCCCTTATGTATTCCTCCGGGGTTACGATTTCAATAATATTAGTTTCAACATTTATAGTATTACCTGAGATATAATGTTTAATTCTTTGACCGTTCACCACCTTCGGATTTGTGCCTTCGAAGTTGTTGATTTTTATGGCACCGGAACGATAGACCTCCTCGATAACGTAAGGACCTTCCCATTTAGAGAGAAGTTTTCCTGCAAAAAATCTTAAACGAGAGTTGTATAACAATACATAATCACCTACATTAAACTCACGCTTTTGTATCCTTTTGTCATGCCATCTTTTAACTTTTTCTTTAAACAGCTTGGCATTTTCATAAGCCTGGGTTCTCCATTCATCAAGTGAGCTAATGTCAAATAACCTCTTCTCACCGACAAGTTTGAAATCATAATTGAGCTCTTTAATGGCCCAATATGGCTTATGTTCTAATTCAAGAGGTAAGTGACATGCTTTACCATAAACCATTTTATACGGACACATACCCATAGGATTTTTGTATGCATTTCTATAGGCCCATAATGCGTCATCAAGTTTCTTGGACCAATTCTTCCTGGATCTATTAACAGTCTTTTGCAAAATTAATTTGAGCTCTCTATTACTCAATTCTACTTGACCACTAGACTGTGGATGATATGGAGATGCAATTCTATGATTAACGTCATACTTAGCAAGCATTTTACGAAAGGCACCATGAATAAAATGTGAACCACCATCAGTCATTAAATATCTAGGGACTCCAAACCTCGAAAAAATAACTTCTTTAAGCATCTTAATAGAGGTGTTATGATCAGCACTACTAGTTGGAATAGATTCTACCCACTTAGTAACGTAATCAACAACAACTAAGATATGTGTATACCCATTAGAGGAAGGAAAAGGTCCCATATAATCAAAGCCCCAAACATCAAATGGTTCAATAACAAGTGAATAATTCATAGGCATTTCTTGACGTCTACTAATATTACCAATTCTTTGACATTCATCACAAGACAAGACAAACTTACGAGCATCCTTGAAAAGAGTAGGCCAATAAAAACTGGATTGCAATACCTTATGTGCAGTTCTATCTCCAGCATGGTGTCCTCTGTAAGCCTTGGAGTGACACTTGCGTAGGATATGTTCATGTTCATGCTCAGGTACACAACGTCTAATAATACCATCTACTCCTTCTTTATAAAGATGTGGGTCATCCCAAAAGTAATGTCTCAAATCATAGAAGAACTTTTTCTTTTGCTGGTATGTGAAACTAGGTGGTATAAATTTAGCAACAATATAATTAGCATAATCAGCATACCATGGAGCAGTTCAAGAAGCATTTATGACATTTAATTGTTCATCAGGAAAGCTATCATCAATAGGTAGTGGGTCATCAAGAACATTTTCTAACCTAGACAAGTTGTCTGGAACGGGGTTCTCAGCTCCCTTTCTATCAATAAGATGCAAATCAAATTCTTGTAGCAAGAGAACCCATCTAATAAGTCTAGGTTTAGCATCTTTCTTTTCCATAAGGTATTTAATAGCAGCATGATCAATGTGAATAGTTACTTTAGAATCAACAATATAAGGTCTGAACTTATCACAAGCAAATACAACTGCTAAGAATTCCTTTTTAGTAGTAGCATAATTTCTCTGGGCATTGTTTAGAGTTTTACTAGCATATTGAATAACATTTAATTTTTATCAACTCTTTGCCCTAGAACAGCACATACAGCATAATCACTAGCATCACACATAATTTCAAAGGGTAAATTCCAATCAGGTGGCTGAACAATAGGTGCAGAAATCAATGCTTTCTTAAGTATTTCAAATGCTTCTACACAATCATCATCAAAGACAAAAGGAATATCTTTTTGTAATAGATTAGTCAGAGGCGGAGAAATTTTTGAGAAGTCCTTAATGAACCTCCTATAAAAACCGGCGTGACCTAGGAAGCTTCTTATACCTTTGATTTTCCAGGGACATGACATCTTTTCAATAGCATCAACTTTAGCTTTATCAACTTCTATGCCTCTCTCAGAAATTTTATGCCCCAAGACAATACCTTCATTAACCATAAAGTAGCACTTCTCCCAATTCAAAACGAGATTAGTTTCTTCACATCTCTGCAAAACTCGATCAAGGTTGCTCAAGCAATCATCAAAAGAGGATCCATAAACGGAGAAATCATCCATGAATACCTCACAAATCTTTTCACAAAAGTCAGAGAATATAGCCATCATACATCTTTGAAAGATAGCAGGTGCATTACATAAACCAAAAGGCATATGTCTATAAGAAAAAGTACCGAAAGGGCAACTAAAAGTGGTCTTTGCTTGATCATCAGCTGACACAGGTATTTGAGAGAAACTAGAGTAATCATATAGAAAGCAAAAATGTGTATCTTTGGATAATCTTTCTAGCATTTGATCAATAAAAGGTAAGGGGTAGTGATCTTTTTTAGTAGCCTTATTTAATTTGCAGAAATCAATTACCATCCTATAACCTATAATAATTCTTTGCGGAATCAATTCATCTTTATCATTAGGAACAACAGTAATACCTCCCTTCTTAGGGACACAATGGACATGACTTACCCACTGACTATCAGCAACGGGATAAATTATACCTGCCTCAAGGAGCTTTAATGTTTCCTTTCTTACCACTTCTTTCATCTTAGGATTCAGCCGTCGTTGATGATCAATAACTGGTTTGGCGTCTTTCTTCAAATTTATTTTGTGTTGACATAGAGTGGGACTAATGCCCTTAAGATCATCAAGAATATATCCAATAGCAGCACGATGCTTCTTCAGAGTTTTCAATAATTTCTTTTCCTCCTTCTTTGAAAGGTTAGAAATAATAATAATAGGATATATCAGGTAATGGTTTAAGCTCAAACACGGGATCACCCTTGGGTGGAGGAGGATCCCCTAGGATTTCAACAGGCAAATTGTGTTTCAGAATGGGTCCTTCTTTAAAGAATACTTCATCTATTTCCCTTCTTTCATTCATAAACATATCATTCTCATGGTCTAGTAAATATTGTTCTAAAGGATCATTAGGAGGCACATCAATAGAAGCAAGACTAATAATTTTATCTTTACTAGGCAATTCTTCATCACGGGGTTGTCTACGAAATTTAGAAAAATTAAACTCATGAGACATATCATCCAAACCAATAGTAACGACATCCTTCTTGCAATCTATCTTAGCATTAACATTATTCAAGAAGGGTCTACCAAATATAATGGGACAAAAGCTATCTTGTGGGGAACCAAGAACAAGAAAATCAGCAGGATATTTAACCTTCCCACACAAGACTTCAACATCTCTAACAATCCTAATTGGTGAAATAGTATCTCTATTAGCAAGCTTAATGGTAACATCAATACCTTCTATCTCAGCTGGTGCAATATCATGCATAATTTCTTTGTATAAGGAAATAGGTATTACACTAGTACTAGCACCCATATCACACAAGCCATGATAACAATGATCTCCTATTTTAACAGAAATAACATGCATGTCTACCACAGGTCTATGTTTATCCTTAGCACCAGGTTTATCAATTCTAGCAGTTTCTTCACAGAAATAAATAACATGCCCATCAATATTATCTGCCAAGATATCTTTAACATAGCAATATTAGGTTCAACTTTAACTTGCTCAGGGGGTTTGTGTGTCTTAATATTACTTTTGTTGACTACAGTTGAAACTATAACATGATCCTTTATTCTAACAGGGAAAGGTGGTTTCTCAACATAAGTAGTAGGAATAATAGGATCATTATAAGTGATAGTCTTTTCTTCAATTTTAATAGGTGCAACTACTTTTACTTCAATGGGAGGATTATATTTAAACCACTTCTCCTTAGGGAGGTCAACATGAGTAGCAAAGGATTCACAGAAAGAAGCTACTATCTCAGAGTCAAGTCCATATTTAGTGCTAAATTTACGGAAAACATCGGTATCCATAAAAGATTTAACACAATCAAACTTAGGTGTTATACCTGGCTCCTTACCTTCGTCGAGATCCCAATCTTCAGAGTTGCGTTTATTCTCTCCAATAAATTCCATTTGAATTCAATAGTATTCATCATAAAGGAACCAGTACAAGAAGTATCGAGCATGGAGCGATTGTTGTCAGAAAGCCGAGCATAAAATTTTTGAATAATCATTTCTCTTGAGAGCTCATGATTGGGGCATGAATATAACATTGATTTAAGCCTCCCCCAAGCTTGAGCGATGCTTTCTCCTTCGCGAGGCCAAAAATTATATATATAATTATGATCACGATGAACAAGATGCATAGGATAAAACTTCTGATGGAATTTCAATTTCAACCATTTGTAGTCCCATGATCCCATATGATCACATAGCCTATACCATGTCAATGAATCTCCCTTCAAAGATAAAGGGAAGACATTCTTCTTGATAACATCATCGGGCATACCTGCAAACTTAAATAATCCACAAACTTCATCCACATAGATTAAGTGTAAGTCGGGATGTAATGTTCCATCTCGTGCAAAAGGATTAGCTAGCAGTTTCTCTATCATACCCGAAGGAATTTCGAAGTAAACATTTTCATTTTCAGTAGGTCCAGTAGGTTGAGGAGCAACTATTTGCTCTACCGGTCGGGGTGAAGATACCCCGAACAAGCCCCTCAAAGGATTACTTTTCATAGTAACAAGTGATAGTAAATTTTAGCACACCATATAAATTTTTCCTTACCAAATTCCACCTGCCAAAGGCGCTTCACTCCCCGGCAACGGCGCCAGAAAAGAGTCTTGATGACCCACAAGTATAGGGGATATATCGTAGTCCTTTCGATAAGTAAGAGCGTCGAACCCAACGAGGAGCAGAAGGAAATGATAAGCGGTTTTCAGCAAGGTATTCTCTGCAAGTACTGAAATTATCGGTAACGGATAGTTTTGTGATAAGGTAATTGGTAACGAGTAACAAGTAACAAGTGTAAATAAAGTGCAGCAAGATGGCCCAATCCTTTTTGTAGCAAAGGACAAGCCTGGACAATTTCTTATATAGAGAAAAGCGCTCCCGAGGACACATGGGAATTATCGTCAAGCTAGTTTTCATCACGATCATATGATTCGCGTTCGGTACTTTGATAATTTGGTATGTGGGTGGACCGGTGCTTGGGTGCTGTCCTTACTTGGACAAGCATCCCACTTATGATTAACCCCCATTGAGAGTATCCGCAACTACAACAGAAGTATTAAGGTAAACCTAACCATAGCCTAAAACATATGGATCCAAATCAGCCCCTTACGAAGCAACGCATAAACTAGGGTTTAAGCTTCTGTCACTCTAGCAACCCATCATCTACTTATTACTTCCCAATGCCTCCCTCTAGGCCCAAACAATGGTGAAGTGTCATGTATTCGACGTTCACATGACACCACTAGAGGGATGACAACATACATCTCATCAAAATAGCGAACGAATACCAAATTCACATGACTACTAATAGCGAGACTTCTCCCATGTCCTCGGAACAAACGTAACTACTCACAAAGCATATTCATGTTCATAATCAGAGGGGTATTAATATGCATAATGGATCTGAACATATGATCTTCCACTAAGTAAACCAACTAGAATCAACTACAAGGAGTAATCAACACTACTAGCAACCCACAGGTACCAATCTGAAGTTTGGATACAAAGATTGGATACAAGAGATGAACTAGGGTTTGAGAGGAGATGGTGCTGGTGAAGATGTTGATGGATATTGACCCCCTCCCGATGAGAGGATTGTTGGTGATGACGATGATGATGATTTCCCCCTCCCGGAGGGAAGTTTCCCCGGCAGAACAGCTCCGCCGAAGGCCTAGATTGCTTCTGCCAAGGTTCCGTCTCGTGGCGGCGGAGTCTCGTCCCGAAAGCTTGCTTATGATTTTTTCCTCGACGAAAGACTCCATATAGCAGAAGATGGGCATCGGAGGGCCACCAGGGGGCCCACGAGGCAGGGGGCACACCCAGGGGGTAGGGCGCGCCCCCACCCTCGTGGCTGGTGGGTGGCCCCCCTCTGGTACTTCTTGTGCTCAATATTTTATATATATTCTGGAAATAACTTCCGTGAAGTTTGAGGACTTTTGGAGCTGTGCAGAATATGTCTCTAATATTTGCTCCTTTCCAGCCTAGAATCCCAGCTGCCGGCATTCTCCCTCTTCATGTAAACCTTGTAAAATAAGAGAGAATAGACATACGTATTGTGACATAATGTGTAATAACAACCCATAATGCAATAAATATCGATATAAAAGCATGATGCAAAATGGACGTATCAACTGTCCGGACCCCTTGGGGTCCGGTCGGGCCGGTGGTGGCCCGGCAAGTCCCTGTTGCCATGTCCGGTCGGCTCCGCGCGGCGGTGGAGGTTGTTTCCTCCTGTCAGCTGCGGTGCGGTTGCCTCCGAGCCCGGTGTCTTCTCGTCCTACCTCCAGGTATCGTGTTGGTGGCCTCAGTGAAACGGTGAAGATGGTGTGATATCCGTGGTGGCACAGGCTGGTGGGCGGCATGTTGGGCGGTGCGCTTCCGATTGTCTGGGGTGGCGGTGGTGGTTTTGGGGCGGGAGAAATCTCTGGCGGCTCGTTCGCCATCGGTGCGGCTGCGCCCATGGGCGTTGCCGGACCCTCCCGAGGGGCGTCGGTAATACCCCCTTCCCCATTGCCATCCGTGTACCGGGGGAAACCCTAGGACTTGTCCGGGCAGCAGCGTCGTCGTCGTCGCATTTCTTCCTGAAGATGTTGCTTGGCACGCAAGGCTTCAGAGTGCTTGGCGGGCGGTGGTTCTTCTACGGTGGGTGCAGCGGGTGTCGGTCATCTTTGCTTAGTTGAGCTGCCGGCGCCGGCATTTGTTTCTTTTTTTCTTTCTCTCCTTTTTCTTTTGGGCTTGTTTGTGCTGCGGCCCCAGCAAGCTGGTTGTATCGGTTGGGTGTTGCTTTATAATCTAAAGCGGGGGGAAACCCTTTTCCGTAAAAAAAACTATTCTTCTAACCATTTAATCATAGGTTGGTTTGTGAAATCGGTTTGGAGTTGATTCCCTCCTTGTGCGTTGCAGAGAAATTTAATTTATATATTGCACATGCAACGTCACATCAGATGGTCTATCATTGATTGAATGCGTGGACGGAATCACAAAATATCGGATGCTTAACATACGTGTGGAGAAATCAAGTTTACGAAATAACCTAGCTAACCACAAAACATCCGATGCTTGAACATCCGTGTGGAGAAATCGAGTTTACAAGATAACCTAGCTAACAAAGTCTGTACTTTTGTTTTGAGCTTCTTTCTTTCGATGCCTTAGGTGCGCCCAAAACGAATGAAGTCACAAGAAGAACCTATTGGCTAATGTGCCCCAATCTGACTTCTCTTCCATCGGGCCTGCTGTGAGCACGCACCTTTGTCTCTACAAGCTGATTAATTAGCTCACCAAGGCCGTCGTTATATTAAGAAACAATTCATAGCATACTAGCTACTCCAAAACTAAAGCAAACCATAGACCTTTCGACACCGCGAGGACAACCTTTGGCAGGGGAGGAGGCCATATTCTCAAACAAATTGATAAAATTTGGTCGGCACCAGAAGAAGACGTTAAGTTCCTATCGGCTACCTGCTAGCTCGTCCATGTGGCAGAGTTGGCCAGCTCCAAATTAGAAACTCCCGTACGAATCTTTCGTATGATATAGCTATATAACAAAGAGCCTATCAGTGATGTAGCTATAATTGTACGGGAATATTCCCGTGCAAAGCTTTACAAAATTCCTAAGTTATACTAGTTCTATTTGACCTTGACCTAGATGGCTACCGTGTCCACATGGTGGCCGATCAAATGCAAATCTCAAGAGACATCAGAGAATGCGTACATGATTTATGAGATCCGGCCACTCGGCATTATCTTATGCATGATTGTGTAAACTAACATGTTACATGCGTGTGTGGGTGAGTAAGGATGGTCACATTAGACATTTGAAATGATAATGTCGACTGATAAATGATGCATGGAGTACTTATTTCGTAATAGGTAATTTTAATAAATTATTACACTAATCTACTCAGTCAGTGTCATGGCTACTTAGCATAACTACTAAAACAAAAAACAAAATGAATATATCCCTTGAATATAAGTTGCCTTCGACATTAATATGATCTACAAGGTAGTATTTTGAACATTAATTTTTACCGAAGTATGTTACATCGAATCAAAGTAAGTATGGAGTAAAAGAATATATGTCATGACAGATCGATTGGTTTTGATACTGTAATTATCGGTAAGTATTGTTTAACAATCTTCAAAATAATTAAAAGTTTGGCTTCCATAGATGCTATCCTTACTTGAAGACATGGAGAGATTAAATTACTAATTCTTAGGTAGATTATCGTTGTTTCCAGCTTCACAGCTGAACAAAGTCAACTCAATATTTACCCATGATTAGATATCACACTATGTAGCTAAATTTTCGGAAAAACTGGAGGATAGTTCCTCCCCTTGCGTTTAGATCCACAAGCTTGTTGCTTTCACAGCACAAAAATGGAAGTGCTGGTCACAAAGAATTTATGTTGCCAGATTATGAACTTCGCTAATGAAAATCAGATATGTAAGTCGCCCTACATCCGTTTGTGGTAGTTAGGGTTCACATCATGCTATTATTTTTACAATTGATTTACTCTTTTCGTGCACAAGGTCGATGGGTCGGTTTCTGCTCTGGAGATGGACCAGTGGAAGATGGCGGCGGCAGCCTCTGAGAGTGCGTCGGTCGGGTATGAGACCCAGCCTCGATGTGTGGCTGAGCTGGAGCATCCGGCTTTAGATATTAGGGTTTGGTGCGATGTCCGTTTGGTATTAGCCCCGGATATTCAGCACACCCTGATCAATGGGATAGGAGTAGCAACAGGTACTGTTGCCTAGATGGTGGCTTCAGCCTGACTGATATATTACTTTGTATGACCTCTATGAATAATTATAGCTACCTGCTAGCTCGGCCAGATGGCAAAGTTGGCCAGCTCCAAATTAGAAGCTCCCGTGCGAATCTTTCGTATGATATAGCTATATAACAAAGAGCCTATCAGTGATGTAGCTATAATTGTACATGAATATTCCCGTGCAAAGCTTTACAAAATTCCTAAGTTATACTACTTCTATTTGACCTTGACCTAGATGGCTACCGTGTCCACATGGTGGCCGGTCAAATGCAAATCTCAAGAGACATTTGAGAATGCGTACATGATTTATTTATGAGATCCACTCGGCATTATTTTATACATGATTGGGTAAACTGACATGTTACTCCCTCCGTTCGGAATTACTTGTCTCGGAAATGGATGTATCTAGAAGACATGGAGTGATTAAATTACTAGGTCTTAGGTAGATTATCGTTGTCATTCCCAGCTTCACATCCGAACAAAGTCAACTCAAGATTTACCCATGATTAGATATCACACTATGTAGCTATTTTTTTTTTGTTAAAGAAGGAATATAGTTTCTCCCCTTGCGTTTACATCCACAAGCTTGTTGATTTTACAACAGAAAATGGAAGCGCTGGTCACAAAGAACTTATGTTGCCAGATTCTGAATTATGTTGCCAGATTCTGAAATTCACTAACGAAAATCGGATATGTAAGTCGCCCTAGATCCGTGTGCGTTAGTTAGGGGCAGATTTCACATCTGGCTATTGTTTTTACGATTGATTTTCTTTTTCCGTGCACATGGTGAACTGGTGACCAACATGGTGAAACAAACAGAATAGCTTTGAATTCAACAAATGTTATCCAACAAACATAATAGTTTGAAGAAGAAAACAGCTTGATGTGGTCAACTGAAAATCCCATAATTACTTCTTAGAATCCAAAAGATCTTCTTATTTTTCCTCTAATACATATGTATTTCCTGATTTTGACTGTTTTGTACAGTCCTCCCTGACATCGAGTGCATCGGACTCCTAGCTAAGTGGGCAGATCAATGACACTACGCAACCGCAAAAACAAAATGGTGTACGTACTTTATATTCCCTCCGTCCCGAATTATTTGTCGCAGAAATGGATGTATGTATCTGAATAGAGAAAAGACAGACCTAGCTAGACACTGTGAAATCTGCAAAGTAATCATGACTGGTGTGCAGCTATTCTTGAATATATAAATTTTTAAAAATAAATGGACTCTCAATTCTTTTCCGTATTAATTAATGTTGTTGTGTACTGGATACTCTCGGGTATTAATGTTTGATGTGCAACTATTGTTCATGGTGGTCTCTTCTGGACGCCGGGGCAGCGGCCTCGGGTGGCGGACCGCTAGTTTGGCTTTCAGCAAGCGGTTTGGCGGCGGTGATGACCACGGCTGCTGGTCGTGTGGGCGGCAGCGGCTGCGACAGCGGCATTGGGTGACTCTGGTCTCGGCGGTGCCTCGGCGGTGTTCTTTCCCAGATTGTGCTCTGCAGGTTTGCTTGGTGGCGGCATGTCCTTCCTCGGGTTGGACAGGGGCTCGAGATTCCTCGTGAGGGGAGATTAAGAGGATCCAGGCGAAAACTTTGTGCTTTGGCACCAGCGATGACGATGCCCGCGGGTGTCGCATCCCTCTTGGGGGCGTCGTTGAGGTTCCTTTTGCCAAGCCAGGGCTTCGGGTTAAAACCCTTGACCGGTTCCTCGGTCTCGATGGCGGGGGCACAGTGTGTCGTCTCCTTCTTGAGGGCATCGTCGTGGAGCCCAAGTTACCTCTTGTGTGTCGCGCGGTCATCGGCGACATTTTCAGGTCCTGTCGAGGAGCTCCCTTGACGCTAGCGTAGGTGGATTCACTTACCTCCTATCTTTTACATAGGTCCTTGTTGGTTCCATTCGCGGTCCATGTTTTCCGCAGGCAGGTTCGGGCTCCACGATACGGAGAGGGAGGGCAGGGGGGCCCTCTCGGGCGGGAACTGGGAGTGAGTGGCGAAACGAGGTCCGGCGGTTTCCCTTGGCGGCGAGTCTCTGTTCTTGTTGGCAGTTTAGGTTGCTTTGTGGTAGGGTGTGATCTCTCTTGTTTTCTTGTATTTTCTTTTGATCTGCTTTGTAAGAGGTTCTTCTCATCACTATGTATCGGTTCGGCTGTGTTGCTTTATATATAAAGCAAGGCGGAAGCCTTTTTCGGTAAGAGCAAATTTTTGAATGCAGCCGGGGTCTGTGCTGAAGAAGAACACAGGATTGGAGAAGGTGAGCTGTGATTTACGGACGAAGGGCTGTCAGTCCCAAACTACAATCACTACTCACGCGAACACGTTAGAACACTTTGAGGTTTTGTGCTGCAAAAACTAGCAGTGTTTTCTGTTGTATTGATCTCCTTTTATTCAGAAGGAACAACGACCTTGCATGATCTCCTCAAATCGAGCATGCCGAAGCTCGCGGCAGCAACAGACTCGGCCCTATACTTATCCAAGGCGGCATACACACAATCTGTGAGCTCGAGGTGGTTGACTGAACTCAACTGAAAACTCGACTAGAGTAGGAAGTAGATGACCAGCTGCAGTTACTAATAAAACTTAAAAATGAAATTAAGAACGAGGCCAACAGCTAGATTATATCTAATAATCACCTCCCTAATCTAGGTGTTCGACTGCTCGATCTCGAGGATGCCAATTTTTGCATGCGGAGCTCCTGAAAATGCACATGGCCGAGCGATTTTGTGAGGCTACTCCTGTGTGCAGTGTGTTGATATAATCAACTGCAATCACCCCACTCTCCACATAGTCACGAAAGAAGTGGTACGTAAGATTGATATGCTTACTTCGATCGTGGAACACAGGGTTCTTGCAAAATTGTATGGCAGATTTGTTGTCGACGCGAAGTTCAGCTTGGAGAGGGTCCTCCTTCAATAGATCGCCGATAAGATGGCCGATCCAAACTCCCTAACAGGCGGTGTAATCCGACTCGCACAATGAGAGAGCTATGACCTTGTGCTTTTGACAACACTGGCGAGGTGGAGTTAGATGCTAGCAGGAGCACATCGGGAATGTTGTTCTTCTACGGCTCATGGCACCTATAACATCTGGTTCGCAAGCGATCTATACCATCTGGTGAGGCGTCTGGTGGTGGAGTGACTCTACACCTCCCGAAGCTGAAGCTGTAGAGGCGTCGACTGGCCTGGATACCATCTGCGGCATGACCAGCGTGGCCGGCGCAGGTGGCGTCACCAGCATGGCCGGCATGCCATGTCCTCCTAGCTCATGTGTAGGTGCCAGCACACCCGGAACCAAGTACACCACCGTGAGGCTGTTGTCAACGTCGTCGTACGCGTCGGTGCGCTCTAGTCCCAGCTCTGCTCTTCGTCGAAGATGACGTCCCATGTCACGTACAGGTGCTCGAATACCTTGTACGTCTTGCCGCCGCCCTCATACCCAAGAAACACTTCTGTCATCAAGCTTCTTGGCATGTGGCTTTGTGATCTTCATGTGCACGACGTAACCCAAGACCCGCAGGAAGTGGACGGGCGGCTTCTCGTCATGCCATGTTAGCCCGTCGAGTGGCTCAAGAGAAAAACGGCCGTAGCAACCGCTTCACCCCGGATACACGGCGGCATTGACATGGGTTTAAGCATACTCCGGGCCATGGAGATGATCATCTGGTTCCGCCACTCCAATGCCATTCAGCTGTGGTGAGTAGGGCACGGAAAGTTGCCGCTATTGGGGAACGTTGCAGAAAATTAAAATTTTTCCTACGGTTTCACCAAGATCCATCTATGAGTTCATCTAAGCAACGAGTCAAGGGAGAGAGTTTGCATCTACATACCACTTGTAGATCACGAGCGGAAGCTAGCCAAGGGGATGGTGATGATGGAGTCGTACTAGAATGTGATTCGGATCACCGATGTCCAAGTGCTGAACGGACAGCACCTCCGCGTTCAACACACGTACGGGACAGGAGACGTCTCCTCCTTCTTGATCCAGCAAGGGGGAAGGAGAGGTTGAGGAAGATTGCTCCAACGGCAGCACGACGGCGTGGTGTAGTTGGTGCAGCAGTACTCCGACAGGGCTTCGCCAAGCATATACGGAGGAGGAGAGGTGTTGGGGAGGGGAGGGGCTGCGCCTTGGCTTATGTTAAGCTCCCATGCGCCTCCCCACTATATATAGGGGTGGAGGGGCTGGTTTCTTGCCCTCCAAGTCCATTGGGGCGTTGGCCAAGGTGGGAGGAAAGAAATCCCATCATTTCCTTCCCCACCGATTGTTATCCCCCCTTTTTAGGGATCTTGATCTTATCCCTTCGGGATATGATCTTATTCCTTCTAAGGGGGGATCTTGGTGCGCCTTGACCAGGGGTGTGGGGCCTTTCCCCCACTACTCACGTTCATGTGGGTCCCCCCATGCAGGTGTGCCCCACTCCGGAACCTTCTAGAACCTTCCCGGTACAATACCGAAAAATCCCGAACATTTTCCGGTGGCCAAAATAGGACTTCCCATATATAAATCTTTACCTCCGGACCATTCCGGAACTCCTCGTGACGTCCGGGATCTCATCCGGGACTCCGAACAACATTCGGTAACCACATACAAACTTCCTTTATAACCCTAGCGTCATCGAACCTTAAGTGTGTAGACCCTACGGGTTCGGGAGACATGTAGACATGACCGAGACGTTCTCCGGTCAATAACCAACAGCGGGATCTGGATACCCATGTTGGCTCCCACATGCTTCTCGATGTTGTCATCGGATGAACAACGATGTCGAGGATTCGATCAAACCCTGTATACAATTCCCTTTGTCAATCGGTACGTTACTTGCCCGAGACTCGATCGTCGGTATCCCAATACCTTGTTCAGTCTTGTTACCGGCAAGTCACTTTACTCGTACCGTAATGCATGATCTCGTGGCCAACACTTTGGTCACCTTGAGCTCATTATGATGATGCATTACCGAGTGGGCCCAGAGATACCTCTCCGTCATACGGAGTGACAAATCCCAGTCTCGATCCGTGTCAACCCAACAGCTACTTTCGGAGATACCTGTAATGCACCTTTATAGTCACCCAGTTACGTTGTGACGTTTGATACACCCAAGGCACTCCTACGGTATCCGGGAGTTACACGATCTCATGGTCTAAGGAAGAGATACTTGACATTGGCAAAGCTCTAGCAAACGAACTAAACGACCTCTGTGCTATGCTTAGGATTGGGTCTTGTCCATCACATCATTCTCCTAATGATGTGATCCCGTTATCAACGACATCCAATGTCCATAGCCAGGAAATCATGACTATCTGTTGATCACAACGAGCTAGTCAACTAGAGGCTCACTAGGGACATATTGAGGTCTATGTATTCACACGTGTATTACGATTTCCGGATAATACAGTTATAGCATGAATAAAAGACAATTATCATGAACAATGAAATATAATAATACTTTTATTATTGCGTCTACGGCATATTTCCAACAGTCTCCCACTTGCACTAGAGTCACCAATCTAGTTACATTGTGATGAATCGAACACCCATAGAGTTCTGGTGTTGATCATGTTTAGCTCGCGAGAGAGGTTTAGTCAACGGATCTGCGACATTCAGATCCGTATGTACTTTGCAAATTTCTATGTCTCCATCTTGAACATTTTCACGGATGCAGTTGAAACGACGCTTGATGTGCCTGGTCTTCTTGTGAAACCTGGGCTCCTTGGCAAGGGCAATAGCTCCAGTGTTGTCACAGAAGAGTTTGATTGGTCCCGACGCATTGGGTATGACTCCTAGGTCGGTGATGAACTCCTTCACCCAAATCGCTTCATGCACTGCCTCCGAGGCTGCCATGTACTCCGCTTCACACGTAGATCCCGCCACGACGCTCTGCTTGCAGCTGCACCAGCTTACTGCTCCACCATTCAACATATACACGTATCCGGTTTGTGACTTAGAGTCATCCGGATCTGAGTCGAAGCTAGCGTCGACGTAACCCTTTACGACAAGCTCTTCGTCTCCTCCATAAACGAGAAACATGTCCTTTGTCCTTTTCAGGTACTTCAGGATATTTTTGACTGCTGTCCAGTGTTCCTTGCCGGGATTACTTTGGTATCTAGCTACCAAACTCACGGCAAGGTTTACATCAGGTCTGGTACACAGCATGGCATACATAATAGATCCTATGG
>NC_041390.1:11080293-11084536 GCF_002162155.2 Triticum dicoccoides
GTGTGTGTGTAGGGCCATACCATTGGCGAGTGATACATCTCCAACGTATCTATAATTTTTTATTGTTCTATTATGTTATATTATCAATCTTGAATGTTTTAGATTCATTTTATAGCAACTTTATATCATTTTTTGGGTCTAACCTATTGGCATAGTGCCCAGTGCTAGCTGCTGTTTTTTTGCTTGTTTTTACTTCGCAGAAAATGAATACCAAACGGAGTCCAAATGCCATGAAACTTTCTGAAGATTTTTTTTTTACCCAGAAGACACCTTGGGAGCCATGGAAGTGCACGAGGAGAGGCCCATGGGGTCCACTAGGTACCAGGGTGCGCTAGAGGTGGGTAGTGGGGCCCACGGGAGGCCTCTCCACTGACTATCAGCTCTATAAATACTCTACAATCCCAAAACCCTAGGGGAGTCGAGAGATCAGAGTTTCCACCGCCGCAAGTTCCGGAACCACGAGATCCAATCTAGAGGCCTTTTCCGGCACTCTGTCGGAGGGGTCAACGATCACGGAGGGGTTCTTCATCATCACAATTGCCCCTTCGATGATGCGTGAGTAGTTTACCATAGACCTACGGATCCGTATGCAGTAACTAAATGACTTCTTCTCTCTTTTTGATTTTCAATACAATGTTCTCCTCAATGTTCTTGGAGATATATTTGATGTAACTCATTTTTGCGGTGTGTTTGTTGGGATCCGATGAACTGTGAGTTTATGATCAGATCTATCTATAATATTATTTGGATCTTTGTTGAACTCTCTTATGCATGATTGTTAAAGCCTTGTATTCTTCTCCAAAACTTTGGTTTGGTTTGTCCAACAAGATTGTTTTTTCTTGCCATGGGAAGAGTTGCTTTGTGATGGGTTCGATCTTGCAGTGCTCAATCTCAGTGACAGAAAGAGACATGACATGCATGTATCGTTGCCATTAAGGATACAAATATGGGGTCTATACCTATATGAATAGATCTTGTCTATATCATGTCATCGTTCTTATTGCATTACTCCGTTTCTCCATGAACTTAATATTCTAGATGCATGTTGGATAGCGGTCGATGTGTAGAGTAATAGTAATAGATGCAGGCAGAAGTCGGTCTACTAATCTTAGACGTGATGCTTATATACATGATTATTTCTTTGGATATCGTCATAATTATTTCCTCTTTTATCAATTGCTCAACAGTAATTTGTTGACCCACCATTGAGAGAAGTCTCTAGTGAAATCTATGGCCTCCGGGTCTATTTCATGTCATATCATTTTCAGATCTATTAATCTAAAAATCCAAAAATACCTTGCTGCACTTTTCTTCATGTGTGCAACGTAACCAAAGACCCGCAGGAAGTGGACGGGCGGCTTCTCCTCATGCCATGTTAGCCCGTCGAACATTTTCTTTTGACGAGCGGCTCAAGAAAAAAACGACCATAGCGACCACTTCGCCGCGGATACATGGCAGCACTGACACAGGTTTATGCCTACTCCGGACCATGGAGATGATGTTCTTGTTCCGTCACTCCAATGGCGTTTTGCTGTGGCGAGTAGAGCACATAGAGTTGTCGCTTGACACCCGTCTCCGCACAATAGGCCGCGAAGTCGTTGGAGTTGAACTCGCCACCTCGGTCGGTGTGCATCAGCAGCAGCAGCCGCATGAAGCGGCTGTGATCATCGACGAGGAGAAACATCCTTTCCCACCGGGTGTCGATGGCGTGACTAGGCCGCACAAACCGGCATGTACCAGGTCCAGCGCCTTTGGAGCACGCCCTTCGCCTCCTTGGAAAACGGTGTGTGGCGCTGCTTACCGGCGAGGCATGCGTCACACAATTGATCCACCTGAGAAATGTGTGGCAGGCTGCAAACTATAACTATAACGTGGAACGCGAGCTTGCGCGGAGCATGGAAGTTTAGATGCCATAAGCGGGCATGTCACCTCTCAGATTCCTATCCATGATGTGCGACGAGGATCACGGATTGTGAGAACCCCATCGCCGATCTCGATCTTGTAGTCGTATTTAATTACTTCATGGTTTCCCATCCAGTTAAAAGTTCCTGCACCTCTGTTTATAGGATGAGTCGTATGTGCTTTGCATTGCAAGAGATTATGAACACGAGAAGGCAAGTAATACTTGGAGTTTAAGTAAACCAACTCTTATTAGTACAAGATTTGTTGCTCAGTTGCCATATTTGATATTCAAAATCCATAGACAAGTCCAGTGGAAGAAAGAGGACCTTTTGACTAGGGTTTCTCGTGCCTCCCGCCGGTGCCGTCGCCGGTCTACCTCGTCTCCTATGGTCTTAGGGACATGGAAGCGTGGCGGATCTCGACCCACGCCGCTGGGAGGGCTCCATTTTTTCATGCTCTTTTGAGTTTTGTTAGGGTTTGTTCCCTTCTTAGAGAGGCATGAAGGCGGCGGCTCTCTGAAGATGGAATAAGGTTCTCCTCGCCTTGTCTCCGTCTCGGTGGTGTTTCTAGTATCGTCGGTGGGCGTGTGAAGATTTGTCTCCGGCGGATCTCATGGGATTCGGTCAGCGTTTGTCTTTGATGGATCCACGTGGATCTTGTCTTCGTTCGTCTGTGTTCGTGTGTCTACAGGTGGATCCTTCTGATCTACGCTTCTCTTTATTGGAGGTGGTTGCTGTTCTGGTGTGCTGGTCCTATGGGGCCTTAGCATGACGACTTTCTGACTGTCTACTACAACAAGGTTTGCCCGGCTCCAATGAGGAATGGCCAAAGACAGCGGCGCGCCTTCGGCTCGCTCCAGTGCTAGTAGTCATCGCTAGGTTGTCTACGGACCTAGATGTATATTTTACTTATGGTGTTCTTTGTACTACCTTGACAGTTGATGAATAAATTGGAAGTTATCCTCGTAAAAAAAGATATTCAAAATTCATAGATCTTTTTTTGCAACCATTGTCTTAATAACTAAAATGCATGACCGAATCTTGTCTTTTTATACTAACAATTGGATTGCTTTAAAGCAGATATCGTGCTAGTGGACAAGCTTATTGTCCATGGCTTGGAAACATGCGTCCAGGCTGTATGGATTATGATTGGAAGCTCGGTTCTCTTTTCTTCTAGTTTGACGTCCAGGATTAGTCACTAGGCCGAGAACTCCATCAGTTACGGCCTTTCTGATTTGATGCGATTGAAAGAACTTGTGGGGCTTCACTAGGGGTAAGGGGGCCCCTATTGAGTTCTTCTCACCCTTTGTGTGTTCTTCTGTGTATGAGAGAGAAAGCGAGCGGAGAGAGTTGTGTGAGGCAACTTGAGGAAGAAGAAAAGCAGGCGCCTGCTCGGCCGGCACGGGTGCTCGCTGGACTGCATCATGAAGGTGTCGGAGTTAACCACGGTGCATAGTTCGCGGAGCTGCTGATGGCGTTTTGCAGCTGCGTGGGCTGAGCAGTGGATCGCGGAGGAAAAACAGAGTTTTCATTCTTTTGTAAATAAATAGACATATGCAGCAGTGTGGGAGTAGTATAAACAAAAACTTTGTACAAACTATGAGGTGCCGGAGTGGAGTATGATTAATTAAATCATTCAGGAGAGCACTATTCTTTTATTTACCTTTGTGCCTGTCTCATGCGCCTTCCGTTTCTTTCCCAATCCTATCTTATTCTCTCTCTCTCCAGCTTCGATCCCCAAATCTTCCCACCCGGCTCACCGGCGACCATCCCCTGATCTGGTGCGATCCAGGGGGGCGCGGCATCTGCTCAAATCGCCATTACTGCAGCCGTGATGTAAACTAAAACTAAATGAATCCTTCCATTTCATTTTCTACATCTTTATTCATTTCATCCACATCTTCTGCAGGTGAAGTGCAGTTGAGGTCTGGGAGATCCATTTTCTCCTAAAGATATGAATATGCAAGATGAAGAAGAACGACCAGTACGAGTAGAAGTAGAAGAAGAAATCCTAGGTGCATGTAAGGTAGAGTGAAGATGAAGTAGAAGCAGAAATCCAAGTAGAAGTAGAAGATAAAGTAGAAGTAGAAGAACAAGTTGTAACGCTCTCGATGCGGCTATATCTCCCACGTGTCGAAGCACGACTTAGAGGCATAACCGCATTGAAAGCAATGTCGCAAGTGAGGTAATCTTCACACAACCCATGTAATACATAAGGGAAAGAGATACATAGCTGGCTTACACTCGCCACTTCACACAATACATGAATAAAGCATTACATTCATCCAAATACACTCAAGGTCCGACTACGGAACCCAAATTACAAGAAGACTACCCCAAAT
>NC_041390.1:11084546-11087409 GCF_002162155.2 Triticum dicoccoides
CTACACAGATCCTCGATCGTCTCGACTGGGCTCCACTACTGATCAACTAGAACGAAACAACATAAAGGACAAGATCTTCATAGAGCTCCTCCTTGAGCTTGATTGCGTCATCTGCACGGTTCAACGGCACCTGCAAACTGGTTTTGGAAGTATCTGTGAGTCACGGGGACTCAGCAATCTCACATCCTCGCGATCAAGACTATTTAAGCTTAAAGGTAAGGTAGTGGTATGTGGTGGAGCTGCAGCAAGCGACTAGCATATATGGTGGCTAACATACGCAAAAGAGAGCGAGAAGAGAAGGCAAAGCGCGGTCGAGAAACTATGATCAAGAACTGATCCTAGAACAACCTACGTCAAACATAACTCCAACATTGTGTTCACTTCCCGGACTCCGCCGAGAAGAGACCATCACGGTTACACATGCGGTTGATGTATTTTAATTAAAATAAACTTCAGGTTTTCTACAACCGGACATTAACAAATTCCCATCTGCCCATAACCGCGGGCACGACTTTCGAAAGTTCAAATCCCTGCAGGGGTGTCCCAACTTAGCCCATCACAATCTCTCATGGTCAACGAAGGATATTCCTTCTCCCAAGACATTCCGATCAGACTCGGCATCCTGGTTACAAGACATCCTTCACAATGGTAAAACAAGCAAAGCCACCCGAATGTGCTGACAAATTCCGATAGGAGCTGCACATATCTCGTTCTCAGGGCACACCGGATTGTCCAAACTTCCGGTAGGCCAACCCAGAGTTGCCCCTGGTGGCCACCGGCAGCTGACAAGGTGGACCAACAGTTAGAGGAGCACTGGCCCGGGGGGGTTAAAATAATGATGACCCTCGAGAGCGCGACTCCCAAGGGAAAAGAAAAGGCTAGGTGGCGAATGGTAAAACTAAGGTTGGGCCTTGCTGGAGGAGTTTTATTCAAAGCGAACTGTCAAGGGGTTTCCATTATAACCCAACCGTGTAAGGAACGCAAAATCCGGGAACATAACACCGATATGACGGAAACTAGGGCGGCAAGAGTGGAACAAAACACCAGGCATAAGGCTGAGCCTTCCACCCTTACCAAGTATATAGATGCATTAATTAAATAAGAGATATTATGATATCCCAACAAAATATGCATGTTCCAACAAGGAACAAATTCCAATCTTCACCTGCAACTAACAACGCTATAAAAGAGGCTGAGCAAAGCGGTAACATAGCCAAACAACGGTTTGCTAGGATAAGGTGGGTTAGAGGCTTGGCTTAACAATATGGGAGGCATGATAAGCAAGTGGTAGGTATCGCAGCATAGGCATAGCAAAAGAGCGAGCAACTAGCAAGCAAAGATACAAGTGATTTCGAGGATATGGTCATCTTGCCTGAAATCCCGCAAGAAAGAAGAACGAGACCATAAAGAAGATAAACGGACGAAGTCGAACGAATCCTCACAACGCGACGTTATTGGAACTAACCCGAAGAAGCAACACCGGAAAAAAGCAAACAACATAGTAAACAACCACCACATAAACATGGCATGATGCACAACCAAATATGATGCATGTCCGGTTTAAAGATACATGGCATGGCAAAAGTGCACAAGCAATCCTACAAATTAAGTGGAGCTCAATATGCAAAGGTGCATATTGACGAAACACCACGACAAGTTATTTAGTTCGATCTCGTTTACGTACCCACCAATATTAAATGTTGATTAACATGGCAAGGGGATGAAGCACAACAAAACTACCTATCTAGGCAAGTTTAAATGAGGCCGGAAACAACGAACAACGATTCCGGTAAAACCCCATATGCATATTTTAAGGTTTGGTACTGTTCTACCTTAAACACAGTTTTAGAGTTGTTAAACATGCAAAGTAAAGCCACCATGTTAAACTAGGAATTTTTCTACCCCATTTACATATAAAGTTTATTAAGTTCGAAGCTACGGTTAATTAGTTATGAAATAAAGCATTTTAGCATGGCATAGGAGCAAATTTAACCAAACAACATTTTAAACATTTCAAACATGGATGAAAGTTGCAAATTATTAAACTAGACAAAATTCTAAACAACTTTCATATATAATTTATTTAGATCCGATGCACGGTTGTGAAGTTATTAAATGCATGAAACTAGGGGGGTTTTCTATAAAATCTGCCGTCTCAGGAAAATAGAAAAAATTCGCAGGACCAGGAAATAAACTAGCGGGCCGAAACTGGCCGGCCCAACAAGAACAGGGGAGGGGCTGGACGCGTCCTCACCATGGGCCGTGCCCAGTCGAGGAGGAGGGAGCTGGGCCGCGGATCTGGGGCGCTGATGGGCCCCGTGTGGGTCGCGGCCCACGGGGCTGTGGCCGTCCTTCTCCCGTTCCCGCACGAACAGGGAGGCAGGGGCGGTAGTGGCGGTTCACGCCGGCGACGGCGAGGCTCGAGGGCGGTGGCGGGGTCCGGCGGGGTTGAGGCGAACGAGAACCGGTCGCGGGGCGGCGGATCCCGACCGGGTCGGGCAAAGGCAAGGCAGCGAGCTCCACATCGCAGCGGTGCCCTAGAGAGAGAGAGAGAGAGAGAAAGAGAGAGAGAGAGAGAGATCGGGTGAGGAAGAGAGAGGAAACACAGGGAAGAACAGGGAGCAGAGGACGGCGAGGCCTGGCTTGGCGGAAGGAGTCCGGCGATGGCGGCGCAGGCGCGGGGCGGCGGTGGCGCGCGGCTCGTCAGCGACGAGGCAAAGGCGGCAACGCGGCGATGACCGGGGCGATGAGGTTTCGCGGAGGCGGCGCGAGCGGGCTCCCTCATGCCTAGATCGGCCTGGGCGGGCCTGGTGCGGGCCGGGAGGGCCGCGGGGAGGTGGGAGGAGGCCAGGGCGACGTGGCA
>NC_041390.1:11087846-11113507 GCF_002162155.2 Triticum dicoccoides
ATGGGGATTGGCTGGAGGCGGCGCTCGGGGACAGGTGGCGCGCTGGGATTCGCCGTCGCGCGTGGCGGCGGCGGCGACAAGTGGCGGGCGCGGGCTAGCGGCGCTGAAAGCGAGGAGACAGGGGGAGGTGGCGGCTGCGGGAGGTTAGGGGAGGTTAGGGGTTAGGGTTTTCCAAATTAGGAAGGAGGGGTGTTTATATAGGGTAGGTGCTAGGGTTAGGTGGCTTTGAGGGGGTTTTCGGAGTGTTTCGGAGCCTCCGATCGCGATCTGACGGTCCGGAACGAAGGGGGTTTTAGGTGGGCTGCAGGTGGGTTGTAAAAAGAGGTTGGGCTGACATGAGAGGAGAGGAGTGCAGCCCGGCAACTGTTTCCTGAGACCGAAAACGTCCGACGTTTTGACCAACTATAATGTCGCTATAGTTTAAGGTTGGGCTATCAAACGAACTCCGAATGCGATGAAACTTGACAGGCGGTCTATCTACACTATAATAAGACCACACGCCAACTTTCAACCCATTCTGAGAACATTTTCCGGCCACTTGTAAAATAATATTTCAGACATGCCGCGGGCGCGTGCAAGTGTGTCTGGGCTCAGGACGGACAACAGAGAGAACGAGGAGGCCGGGACGGATGCAAGTTTCGAAAAACATGATGATGCAATGCACATGATGACATGGCAAGATGCAACACGCAAGCGAATGACATGGCAACGACAACGAAACACTGGAAGACACCTGGCGCAACGGTCTCGGGGCGTCACACAAGTAGAAGTAGAAGAATAATAAGTAAAAGAAAAAGAAGAAGAAGAAGAAGAAGAAGAAGAAGAAGAAGAAGAAGAAGAAGAAGAAGAAGAAGAAGAAGAAGATGATGATGATGATGATGAGAAGTAGAAGCACTTGACAGAATTTTTATGCATCTATGTGCATATCTATAATACCTAAATAGTTCACCCCCATTATCTCATTTCTCTTTACATGCAGCCATGCCACATCACTACACATGCCAACTCAGCTTTTCCAGCCAACCACGTCATGGCATTTGTTTTCACATGCACCGCACATACGATGAAACCACGTCATTCGTTGTTGTAATTAACTTCTATAAAGCACCTTACAATTTGTGTTGAATTGTAAACGAGAGCAAGCGAGACAATCGAATAAATGATTGAACTATCGATTCCATTGAATGATTATCAGTATATATACAAGGGGAATAGACACAATTAAGATATGTCACTGTTCATAGAGGTGGAAAGGGAAGAGGTGCGACGGTTGCCAATGCAATCAACGTACAGATTACAATGGGATGATTATCTCTTTAATTAACCTATTAATTTAATCCTAACACTCCCCCTAATCCTTCCTCGTCCTTGCAACCGATCATCTCTGGAATCATCCTTGAATTAACTCTTCTCCAAAAACCCTGTGGGAAAAATGTGAGAAGTATTGTAGTATGATATGTTGCCAAAACTCCTTCAAACCCAGTGGGAAAAATAAGAAGAAAATGATGCAACATATAATGGTTATTGTCTCTTTTCACTCAATACAAGAAAACCATAGAGTTCAGAGGACAATAAATATGTCGTATATACTTTTCTAAAAACCCCGGTGGGGAAAATTAAAAGTATGACATATAATCTCATGTTGGTATTACCTCATTAAAAACCTTTATGAGAACCTGTAAAGTAAACTCATGAAGGGAAAAAGAGTATAATATGATGCATTGAACAGGAACAATTCAGGAAGATACTTCCCCTGATTCTTACAAAATTCGAAGCCGTCACCTACCAATTCAACGAACACATTTCTGAAACATAGAAGTTGGTAGAAACCCGATGAACAAATCAGTCGCATGATTTAATTTACAAGATATGTAATATAGTTATATTGCTTATTATGTAACCTGTTTGCATCCGGGCAACACAAGTAACATTATCGTTGAGATCATGGCTGATGGATGCCATGAGGTCTGTTTCGAAGACTTCTCATGAGAGGGCTACTGCACCTAGGAGGAACACTAAGCTTGTCTACGATCTGACATAGTAGGGATCTGATCGATGTATCCAACGATATCTGTGTTCACATTTCTGTGAACTAAAAAACCAGGACAATATGTTTGATGCATTGAAGATATCGAAAGATTTTCTTGAGTACCAACCAATTGTTTTTGGTGGATCCAATGGCATTGTGGAACGTTGAGTTCCAATATCTCATTTTCATCATCTCTTGGTCTACATAGATCTTTCTCTACATCTAGAGAATAACTACCATGAGAGTTATGGATGGATAAGATTTGTCCACAATAAATTTCTCCAGTATATTTTGGATATAGACAACATAGTATACCATAATGTATGAGTGAAGGTGCTCAAGTTGTAGTAACGAGCGATATTTTGGTTTATCCTTCATTTTAAACTCCGTCATTTAGATGATTACATGTGTCGTCATTGCAGACACACAAACATGGATAATTATCATTATAGGAGTAATCCTTGTGTATAAGGATCTCACTACGTCAGTTGTACCATATGTATCGACAATAATAAGTCGTATAGTGACTCACTGATTTTACACAATGTAAGTTGCATTTTGTATTTCAATTCAGAATTGAGATTCCATCAGGAATCGATCATATATGTGTGAATCTACTGATCTACATGGATATGTAATCACTGCATCTATCAATTGCAGAGATAGATAATTTTGTACTGCCAATGATATAAGTTATCGGGAATAGAACCTTTGGAGAATAGTTGGGTATCTGCGTGAACCCTTGTGTTACATTACTTGCTCTATGTTTCACCACCTCATTGTTCTCAATTCCGTTTCCAGAAGAAAACTCGTATAGGTATTGCTTATGAATACCTTCCCATTATTGAGCAAGATTATTTCTACCTAGATTATACCCTTTGCTTGAGTTAAGTCCGAGTGTTGTTCACACTTTGCCATGGCCATAGTCTTCGGATCTGAATCACTTGAAAGGTTTTTTCAATCTAGTTGAGAAATGTATGTCAACAATTGTAGACTTCCGGTTATATGTTTCTCCAGAATCTATATATTAATATATAGTTGATGGAAATATCGTTACCCATGGTGACTGCTCGTGATTTCCCAATGCGGTTGAGTCGGGTATTCCGATGTCCCGCCCATTGTGTGCACTATGACCTGGGTTGGTGGAGGTTTCACGTCCACTAGGTGTATACTACCCATTAGGTGTCTGTCAACGTGAAGTTGACTTGCATTTACTGATTTATAGGCCTTGATATCCTTGCTTGCGAGAAGCTGAATCCTAATGTATTTCTGCCATACATCTCCCCCTGTTGCTTTGAACGGGGAGTGGAGTGGATTTTGCTGGTACCTCCACTCTTTCAGGCATACTTTTGTAGGATTGTAGGATTGTGTAACATCTTTATAGTCAGTAAATGAATCTGGCAGGTTATTTGCAATGTATTGCAAATCTTCTGAACGCATGGTTCAGATCTTTGAGCACCTGGATTTGAGGCAGAAATGTGTTGAACATTCCACTAATTTCCTGGCATTTTTTATGGTACTTGAAATCTCCCCCTAATGCCTGGAAATGTTCCTCATTAAATTGGCATACTGGCCTTGAATAAACTCCCCATCCAAGGGGCTTGAGGTATTGACGGAAATACAATTATTCCTCACATAGATCCCAACTATATGTTAAGGGGCCAATGATGTATGTCGAGTGGTGATATCGGTATGCAACCGAATTACCGCATATAGGAAATACTTGATAGATATCCACATATCAAAGATAGAGGGGAATGATATTCTGCAGTTTTGTCATGAGCGTGTAAAACTGCATGACTCCAACATAAAGTTGCACTACTAGGGAAAAGCCTAACAGTAGCGCGGGTTCTAGGTATATCAGTAGGGCGGGGACCGGCGCTACTAATAAGGCGCTACAGCTAACCCGTAGCAGCAGCGCGTGCACACCCGCGCTACTGCTATACAAGTGTAGCAGCAGCGTGCTGCGTGGAAGCTCGCTACTGCTAATAGCTCTAGCGCGCTTTGGCTGGACGCGCTACTGCTACTGTCACGCTATTGATAATTTTTCTCCACTCGCTACTGCTAATTTTAGTAGTTTTGATTTTTTTTCTGCATATTTATTTTATATTTGAACAGGCTTTATACAAGAATCTTTAGCAGATACAAATGTCATCATGATACACATACAAATGGCTGCAAAACCACAAATGTAATCATAGCATATCCATATAAATAGTCTCATCATAATCATCATCCAACACAAAGTGGTATCTCGTCATCATCTCGAAAATAGCGATACATGCAAGTCTCGAATATTTGCAACTACAACGTCATCCATCTAAACAATGGTATACACAAGAAGAGCTATCACTATGAGTGAGAGCGGAACTATGCAGTACATGAGGCGGTGGTTATGAGTCCTGTCTCGCGCTAGCGTGAATCTCAAGTAACTAGCTTCGGCTTCTTGTCTGGTTTTGAAGCCTTTATGACTGGCGCCCGAGACCCCATTCACTTGCGCCTGACACTCAGGACACTCGTTGTACACCCCCGGAACCTTCCCTTTGTACACAACATAGCACTGCCATCTCGCCATCAAGAAACTAGGTACCTGTTAGAGATGCAACTTCATCAAGAGGATGTACAATCATATGCAACAAAATATACTAGAGCAACACAAAAAAGAAAGGGTTAGCAACTAGATGCAACATACTGTACGCAAACTAATTAACTAGAGGTACGTAGGTCATCGTACCCAAACTAACAAAGTAGCGTTACGCAAGTTCGGCAGGGACCATGGACATCACAAAGTTTCATCGCTACAGAAAGTATACAAGTTCAACCAACACATATCATCATCATCGGCATTGTAAATCACTAGAAGTTCCATCCTTCCATATCATCGAGGATGGACCCTAGCTTTTTGAACGGCGTGAGGTCCTGATGTTGCATGTCTATGCGAGTTCGGACGTCAGCTCGCGATATAGGGTCGTAGTGGAACATCCCCTTCTCATCGATGACTTCTTTCATGATGATCGTTGCAATGTCCCTTTGGATGCGAAAGAAGTCATCTCTAAGTTTATAATCCGCTTCTCCATGAGATTCTACCCACTTGCGGATATGATCATCGTTTCTGGTTGTCATACGAAGCTTTTGGTGATCTGTGTTGAACTCAATCATGAGATGGAGGATGTAGAATTCATCTTTATTGCTTGGTTTTGGGACATGGATGCAGCAGAAGTTAGTTTTATGCGCGAAACACATCTTCTTATTCCTTTGTTTTCTGATCTGCATATGGCATCATCTAGAATATTCATTATGTGGGTGTAGTCCTTCTTCTCGTAGTCTCTGGAAGGGTTGAAATACACAGCGTAGGAGACTCGCGGGTAAACAACGATAAGGACGGCGCGCCCGTTGCTGCGGGAAAAAGACACCTCAAATTATTCTCCATATAAGCGAGAAGGAATGATTGAAATGTATGAAAGGGTTGTCCGGAACTGACTTACTTTGAATGATAAGGCAGGAGGACAATTTCCTGGTCCTTATTCTGTACCATGAAGTTTTGGAGGTAGTCCCTAGCAGTTTCACGCTCAAAGTCGCCGAGACTCAAGAAAGACTCGTGCATGTAGTACGGATCCGCCACACAGATTTGCGAGACTTCTTCTCTCTTCATGACGGAGCTCATATGTAGCGCAAAAAGGCGGACGATTGTAAAATTGAGCCGCCTTGTCAGAAACATGTCAAAGATATGGTCAAACCGTAGGAAGAACACCTCCGCGGGCCGTGTGTTGACGTAGCACTTCCCCTCAGGCATATGAGCCGCGTATGTCGGATATCCTGGATCCTTCGAGGCTAGTAGGCTTTTCTCAGTCGACAGCACATGGTCGTGCAGTCTCCTGAGATCCCCTGATAGTGCCTCCAGCGGTTTTGACGGTAGCATCGGCTCGCCCGTGAGATGGAACATGGCCGCACCTTTCACGGGTACACGCTCTTCAGAATCCATCGTCTGGCTGCTATGTGCTCTGGCTTGTTTGGAGGCAGCTATCTTCCCCGATCTCTTCCTCTCCTTTTTCTTGGGCACACCTTCCAAACCCTTCCTTAACCCCTGCCCCAGTGTTCCCGGGCTAAGCATTGTACGACCCCCGGCTAGTTGAGCCTGTGTTGAGGCGACATCTTCAGGCGTGTCCTGCGATGATTTCATGAAGAGAGACTTTTTGCAATCCCTGCTACGACCTTCCTGCCCGGGCAGTTCATCCATATCCTCATTAGCATGCTCATAGCCCGATTCGTCATATGATTGACTCATCATATATAAGTCACACTCATACGCATTTGTATTGAGGAAACCCATTGGGTTGACCTCCGTCTCATCATCCATTCTCTGTTCTACAGGACCGATTACATCAGCCAGTACTATTGCACCCCCTTCATCACGTCGTCCGCCGCTCTCACCCGGTAGTACAGGAGCTGATAATTGCGTAGGCGAGGTGGTGGTCTCCGCACATGCTTGTTGATGTGTGGTTATTGATGTGCTCTCGGCCGGCTCCAGACGAATAAGATTCTTCGGTCATAGTAGCGCCCAACCCTTGCAGCTTCCAATCTTCGGCCATGGAAAAAATTGTGGCCTTATTAGTTTTAATTTCTTTCTGGAAACAGCCTCTTACAGAAATGTAAGGAAAGGCTGCGTACTATAGACCCAAAGTGGTCGAACCCTTCCCCGGACCCTGCGCAAGCGGGAGCTACATGCACCGGGCTGCCCTTTTTTTATTAGTTTTAATTTCTTTCAGCTTCAACATTCTAAATTCCATGAATTGTTTTCAGCAGCAGAGTGTATGATACTTTTGTGATCTTGTGACAGATTTGGAAGGAGCACCTTCAAGGTCGCGTGAGTCTGAGCCTTCATCTTCTGGCCAAGGAAACAAGTCATCAGATGGTTTGGCACAAGATTCGACTCTACCCAGCAAACTTCCTTCTGCACCTGAATATGCGAATTCTTCTCAAAGACCTGGCAGTCCTACACCATTAACATCCGAGCGTGTTGCTGCGAACTCAGCTGCGAGTGCTGCTCCAGGCTTATCACCAAGTTCTTCGATAGGATCTCTTAGCTCAGACAAATCAAGTTTGAACCCAAACGCTAAGGTCAGGATGTAATGTAGATATGTGTATCATATCTGGCCATGTTTTGTCGCCTGTGCCAAGTGCACTGACTATTGGTTTTCCGTACCAGGAATTCAATTTGAACCCTAATGCTAAGAGTTTCACTCCCTTGACTTCTCTGAGGCCACATCACCCTCCAGCGCTTGATGCAACATACTATTATCCTAATAACATGGGGGCTACTGGACATGGTTTGCCTGTTGGCATGGGGGTGAGTTTCTACTTTTGATAGTTGCCAAGTTACTTACTATTTATGTAAAATGGTTGCAATGTTTGAATTCAAATGGATGCATCTTCTAGACCTATAAAAGCTCGAAGGCCGGAGAACCAAAACCGTCTCGGCCATTGAACCATGCTGATCTGATGGTCTATATCACCCCCAATGTTTAGCACCAAACTTGTTTAATGCTCTAGTTACTCACCACTGTCACTGGTTATAAAGAAGTTTAGACTTAACACCATCCTATGAAATCTGCCACACAATTAATATTCTGCCAAATATCAGCATTCAATTAATATTTTACCTAATACTCCCTCCGTCTGAAATTACTTGTCCCAGAAATGGATGTATCTAGACGTATTTTATATCTAGATACATCCATTTTTATCCATTTTCACGACAAGTAATTAGGGACAGAGTGAATATCAACGTGCAATTAATATCTTACCAAATATCAGCGTGCAATTTATATACCTAATATCAGTGTGCATTGTGATGCGATTACTGGAGTCGTATAGTTGTCTCGGTTATGAACATATTTGTTGGTTTTTACCCCCAAAAAATTGTGAATGGTTGCAGTGAAAAGTTTGCAGGCTAATCAGCCAAACAGTTAATCTGGCACCAAAGCTTATCAGTAGATTTTATTGATAAGCTTTTCTTAATTGCTGTGGCCCTTCACTATTTTTCAAGGTCTTAAAATGCAGTAGTCCGTGCTTTCCAAGGCGCACATAGGCTGAATATCTAGGTTATGTTTCCAAGTGTGCTTTCAGTTGAACCAATATGCAGTATATATTGTAAAATGATGCGATTACATTTTATCTATTAATTATGTGGCGGTTCTTGAACATTGTACATTCTATTTTGTGTCCCCTTGTAAAAAGGCTGTACTAACTTCTGATGCATCAGCAGTGATTGCTGTAACTCACTATGATAATTATATTGCAGTTCCCACAGGCGTATGGTGGACAGCCTGTTGTTTACAATGCTCAGCCTGGATCTTCTCCCCAGGGTTACATGCATCCTTCTGGGCAACAGGTGAGACAGCTTACGTGAAATGAACTTCACTATGCATTCTTAGTTTCTTTACAGCCTCCCATGTATCATGTTTTGGCTTATCGTTGACATGCTATTATGCTTATAGTTTTCTAATGATCCTATCTAAGACCTAGGCTGGGTTCTCTTGGTTTATATAGTTATTACTTATGTTGATGTTACACATTGGTGTTTATTAATTATCTTATGTTTGGACCATGAGTTTGCCATTCCATGCTGTTATATACTAGTAGTCATTCATTTCCCCCTCAGGTCTAATGCCTGGACGCTGAATTACTGACTAATTGCATATAAGCTGATGCCCCGAGATTACTGATGCTCTTTGCTACCATCGTGCTAACTAACTTTGTTTTCTTATCTGCAGTATGGGCAGCAAATGATGATGGGACAGACCCGCCCTGTCTATTATTATGCACCTGGAAGCCTCTTTTGAAGTGAAATGTTGTACACCCCAGCTCTGTTAAGTTGGAGATGCAAACTGCCCGTTCTAAACTTCTAATCATGTCTTCTTAATCTGTTTTGCAGGAGATGCAGCAGCAGCAATACAGAGGAAGGAACTTCTAGGTAGATTGGTTTTGTTACGCTGCAATGTGGAACTCTGCAGTGAAATCCCCATTGGCGGGGGATGCTAACCAGGCCGATGCGCCGCCATGCGTGAAAAGAACTGGCGATGGCCTCTGACTTCAACCGTGTGTGTTTTGTCGCCAGGACGAAGATCACCGCTGTTGCTTCTGCGGCAGTGTTCGAGTCTGAAGCGGGCTAACTTGGATTTATTGTTCTTATTTATACCGTAGACGCGATGTTGTAAATTAAAAATGCCAGGTCATCTATTTCGTGTGTTTTGAGCCTTGGAGGTAATTACAAACGTTGGGTGAGAAACAGAAACGCCCCCGCGTCGCTCCCGTGCGAGCGACACGGGCGGACGCCCCAGCCCTAGCCGCCGGCGGCGGCGGCATCCCGTCTGTCCTCTCCGTCGCCACCGGAGGACGCCGCAAGGCGAAGCCTCGCGGTCGACGGTGGCGGCGGGGACCTTTTCTACGCTGGCGCTGGGGGGCTCTCGGACACGGCGAGTGGTCTCTTGGTCGCCTGCGCATCGCCCATGGTGTTGGTGCCCGGATCTGTCCGATCTGACGCGCCTGGCTTCGGCTTCCTGGTCGACGTGCGGCTTGGCACGCGGGCACGGAGCTGCAAGAAGAGGGCCGTCATGTTCTGGTCAGATCCGCGCCGGCTGATCTGAGGCGGCGGCCTCGCGGGGACGGACGGTGCTCCTCCGGCGGCGGGGAGTGCTCGTCGGTGGGGTAGACCGGATCTCCTCGGTTGCGCGGGCAGCGAGGTCCCGGTGGGCGCTGGTCATGATGCGGGGAGGCCCCGGGCTCCCCTCGTCAGATCGGAGGCGATCTGGTCCGCTCGAGTTGCACGACCTCCGGCCAGCTTGGATCTCCGGCGTGCACGCGCCTGCTGATGTTGTGTCTGGTTCGGAGGTGGCGGCAGGGTGCTTAGCCGGGGGAAATCCTTGGCCGCCGGTGGCGGTCACGGCGTCGATGGCGTCCCGGACACCATTCCCTCCTTGGTGGCGGCGCCGAGGCTAAACCTCCCCTGCTGCTCCCCTTCCCCTGCGTCCGGGTGACAACCCTAGCCCTGGTGGCTAAGCGGCGGCGGCGCCACAGCATCGTCACCTTCTTGAAGGCGCCGACTTGGGCATGGGGATGCTGGGTGTGCATGGCGAGTTTCTTCCAGCCGTGTTTCCGATGGCGACCTCGCCCTTCCTCACCTTGTACTTGCCGTGGTGGAGCGGTTCTTCATCTCACTCATTGATGGCGGCGGAGATCGGCGGCATGGCGCTGTCGAGGCTCGGCGTCCGATGCGCGAAGATGGACTCGCGCAGGAGGAGGTAGCTGTCTGGCGTCATGGTGACGTCGATGGCAGGAGTGGCCTTCACAAAGTAGAAGACTCAATATAATCTGAAGACGGACTTGTGGAAGATGGCGGCGACGACACAAGAGTGTGTCTGACCGGATTGTGCCTCAGACCCGGTATGTGGCTCGGCTGGGGCTTCCGGCTTTTGATGTTAGGTTTAGGTGAGTGGTTTGTGTAGTGGCCCAGCTAGCATCCCTTCATCATATGGATAAGAGTAGCGGCATTTGTTGTCAAGATGGTGGATTCAGGTATATTGTTTGTAATACTTTGTAAGGTCCTCGAGAATAATTAATAAAGTGGCCGTATGCATCTTCCAGATGCAGAGGCCGGGGGTCATCCTCCTTTTCGAAAAAAAAAAATTCGTGTGCCCCTGGGATCATGATATTCTCAAGTGTGTGGGTGGGTCCTTTCTTTTTTGTAATACTTGGTGTTTGATGTCTACATCTTGCTGATTTATTTAAGACTTGTTTGGGAATCCAAAAACTGAGGAGTATAGTTTAAAAAAAACTGAGGAGTACCACTGGCTGTCAGATTTTGTGGTGCTATTGAATTCTAGTATGTGAAATGTTGCGTGAATTTGGATTCCAAGAAGTTGTGGGAATCAGTCATATTTGGAACGCCTTGTACTGTGTGAAAATCTTGTTGCTTCCGGTCCAAGGAGCATCGGATGAAAGATACTGTGTTCTACTCCCTCTGTCCTGTAAAAAAATATATTACATTATGGGACGAAGGGGGTGATCCTGTGTTCTACTCCCTCTGTCCGTTTTTGACACTGGTATAGTATAAAAAACACCATTATATTATGGAATGGAGTTGTGTACAATTTCACGGCAATATGGCATCGGGAAACTCTAAAATATCAGGGTTCGGTAACGGGGAACTCTATAAATTATCAGGGCTCGGTAAATGTTTCAAGGAGCATCGGATTCTTTTCTAGAAAAACATGCATGTCATCACGTCATGGAATTTTACATGCACGTGAAACCTTGAGCATCTTAGATTTCCAAATTTGTTCTTTTCAACTCTGCACTTTTTTTACTTATCTCCTTTCTATCAGCTTTCACACCTGAAGAGGCCGGCTCTTCTGGATGCTACACTTTTAGTTTTAACCTCGCTCCCATCCTACGTTGTCCCGTGGGTAGCAGGTTCCATGCCCTAAGGGCATCTCCAATGTTATCTCCCACGGGATCAAACTCAATGAAATTAAAATTTAGGTCCATCACTTTTCTTATCAGAGCAACTCTTTCCTGACCGTTCGATCAACCCCGCTAGAAAGTCCTTGTCGGGTAAACACAACACGTTCACACTTGCAGGTAGGTGGCAGGGTGCTCCCCGCGTGTGACCATCTTCTCCATAAGCATGTCCTTTTTTCTCTCCTCACGCGTAATCTGTCCAAGGGCTTTCTCTTTCTGGACGGTTGACAGGTTGGTGACACGGCTTATCAATAGCACAACACGTCATCCAACGCGGTGCACACGCATAAATGCATACTCTCACTTGGAGCCTGTTCCTTTCATACGCTAGGATTCAAAAAAAAGAAAGAAAGGGAAAAACCTTCACGAATGTATCATATTTGAACATCAAATTTTCATCCAAAATTTGTCTCCATGCAAAATACTACTCCAGCGCACACGCTAGCCAACTATAGTAGTATATTTTGTTGAACAGATCATGGAAACTACACAAAAGTGTTGGAGTTAATAGATATACCGTGTATGTGTAAGTTTTGACCGACCGATCCAATGAAACTTAATCGCTTTACGAGGTCTGCCTATATATACACAGTTAGAGTTCAGTTAATCTTCACATGAGTATGATGAAAGGAGTGGGCATGCCTATAATATGTGTAGTTTTCTATAGGAAGAAAATTAAACAAAAGGTAAAACAAAATCAAATAATAAATTTTTCTAAGTAAGAATGAATTAGTGGCATTGGTATTATCCTTTAAGAAGAAGGAAAATAATAATCAAAAAAATTACACAAAATCTACACAAAAATTGCACCTTTTATAATATAAACAAGCCTATACTAGTGAAATTTTCATAAAAACAAATTTTCCTAAAAGGAATGAATTAGTAGCATTGGTATTACCCGTAAAGAAGAAATGAAATAAAAACTTAAATAAATTAAAATAAGTAAATTTTCTAAGAAAGATGAATTAGTGACATTTGTATAATGGTATTACCCTTTAAGGAGAAAGAGAAAAACAAATAATGACAAAATTTACACACAATTTGCGCAGAATAAGCATACAATTCCGGAATTTTCGCAAAAAAGAATTTTACTAAAAAGAAATGAATTAGTGGCATTGGTATTACCATTAAGGAAGAAACAAATTGAAATAAAAACTAAAGCAAATCAAAATACTGAAGTTTCTACTCCCTCCGTTCCTAAATTTTAGTCCTTTTAGAGATTCCAATATGGACTACATGCAGAGCAAAGAGTGAATCTACACTCAAAAATATGTGTATATACATCCATATGTAGTCCCTAGGGAATTCTCTAAAAGACCTATATTTAGAAATAGAGGGAGTAAGAAAGAATGAATTACTGACATTGATATTATGCTTTAAGAAGAAAGAAATGTAAAAATAAAACAAATAATAACAAAATTTACAAAGAAATTATGCTTTCCTTAAATATGCAAAAATAAGTATATTATAGTGGATTTTTTTTACCAAAAAGAAGTTTCTTAAGAAGGAATGAATTAGTATTGGCATTACCCTTAAAGAAGAAGCAAATGAAATAAAACTAATACAAAATAAAAATAAGAAGCTGTCTAAGAAAGAATAAGTTTGTGGCATTGGTATTTCCCTTTAAGAACAAAGATAAATTAAATAAAACAAGTAATGATAAAATTAACATAGAAACTATGTTTTTTATAATATGCAAGAATAAGCTATACATTAGTAGAATTTTCACAAAAAGAAGTCCTAGGAAAGAATGAATTAGTGACATTGGTATTACTCTTCAAGAAGAAAGGAAATGAAACAAAAACTTAAACCAATCAAAATAATGAAGTTTTCTAAGAAAGAATGAATTAGTGACATTGATATTACCCTTTAAGAATAAACAAAAATGAAATAAAATAATGAAAATATTTGCACATAGTTTACACAAAAAATGTGCTTTTCTATATTATACAAGAATATATAATAGTGGATTTTTCGTGAATGAATTATGGGCACCGGTATTACGCTTCAAGAGAAAAAAAATCCTTGCACACGGTTTTGCATTGAAATTGTACCTTTTCTAATATGCAAAGAACAAGTATATAATATTAAATATTCATTCACACACACCCAACATCCCAAAAATACCAAGATAGAAAACGACCACCGAATGGAAAAGAAAACATAAACGAAAGAAAAACTAATACAAATAGAAAAAATAGGCAATGAGTAACGGATTTCAAGCACAATAGAGAAATCTTCAGCCCCGGAAGCCCTGAAAATTGACAAAAGGAAAAAAATAGCACAAATCTTGACAAAAGAATCAACGGTTAAAAAATTGACTCGCCCAACTTTAAATTTCAGGCAACTTACATAGTATTCTTCTAAGATGTGCACAATATAGTAAATAGAAACTACTGATTGAGTCCACAATGTTTTAGACTCCTAATTTTATTTCATATTACATTTTTTGTAAAAGAGTAAAGTAATAAAAAGTAAAAAATAGCAATATGTTTTTGGTCTTTTTTGGCTCTCATTACATGAAATACTTATACAACTCCAAAAATCAAAACTGTACCTGCAAGCCACATAAATAATGTAAAACAGCTCAGCGCTGCTGGGAACTTGGAGAGATTGCCATTAGTGCAACAACGAGCAGCTCCAGGTCCATCTCAGCGACGATTGCATGCCAGCGATGGGATCGTGTAAACAATTTTTTCCCTCGGCCTTTTCCGACACCACACCCATTATTTCAATATATCATAGTGCACTCTGAAACCCATATGTTAATGCTTACAACAAAGGCACAATATCTATGCATACAACAATAGTGATTGCAATCTGACAAGTAGGTAATCAAGCATACATCCAACATAGGTTGCAGTCTTATATAGCATGATCCCGATTAAACTTGTTTTTGCGCAAGTGCCGGGACAAGAATGAGATTTTCCTTGCGACCTACTGTGACGCCGAAGGACTCTTCCATATTGATTTTTACTGTCCCTGCAGGTAGGTCCCAATTGAAGTGGTACATGAGGTTTGCCAACATTATCTCAACAGTCGCCATTCCAAAGTTCATACCTGGGCACACCCTTCGTCCAGTCCCAAAAGGCAAATAATGAAAATTGCTTCCCTTGAAGTCATGAATCATGGTGCTTCCAACATTTTCCATGAAGCGCTCGGGCATGAACTCCTCTGCGCTCTCCCAGTAGGCAGGGTCCCTTGCTAGAGCCCATCCATTGATGATCACACGGGTACCAGACGGTATGGTGTATCCCTCTATGTCGCAGTCGGCCGTGGAGAGGTGGGGCAGGAAGAGCGGCACAGGGCTGTGTAGCCGGAGCATCCCTTTGATAACACCCTTGAGGTAGATCATGCCACTCAGATCCTCTTCTGTAACCATTTCCTTCCCCTCTGCTACGCTCCTCACTTCAGCTTGGAGCTTGGTCATCACCTCCGGATTTTGGATTAGCTCAGCCATTGCACAATCCAGCACTATGAACGATGTGTCCGTCCCACCTATGAACATGTCCTGCGAAAATAGAGACCACCATTTTTACATGTCAATATATTAGTTATGTTTAATTTTATATGTATCTAAATATGGGGTTATTTATAAGTATGATATGCATACCACCAACACGGCCTTGACGTTTTCTCTCGTGAGGTCGTACTCTTGTTGAATGGAGAGCAATACATCGATGAAATCTGTCTCTCCGTCTTGCTTGATTTCATGGTCCAACATCGTGTTCTTGGCGTGGTCGTTGATGATCTCATCAAGCAAGTCATCCCATTTCTTCTTCACTCTCTCCGCCCTAGCACACACCATCCTCCTTACCACGTCCAGCCTTGCCAACTTGGGGAAGTAGTCCTCCAGGTTGAACCCACCTATGAGCATCGAGCTAGTCTCTACCAGCTCGCGGAACAACTCGTTCCGACCGCCGCCTCTGAAGGACTTGCCCGACACAGCATGGCAAACAATATCAGTGGTGAACGAGCTAAGCAGCTTACTAAGGTCCACTGCATCGCTCCTGGCGGTTGCCTCGCGGATCCTCGCCAGAGTGTGTTGTACCTGTCGATCATTTTGCCATGGATGAGTGGATGATCAATAGGGATCATCGTATACCATGAATTACAAATTTTCACACGGAAAGACAAAGTCAACACTACTTGGAGCTCAGTAACCACCACAAGGTTTGTTACTAGTAACCTCTCTAGTCGACAATATATCAACCCTGGCTGGAATCAAACTTCTTCTCTATATTTGACGATTAATATATTCAAAACTTGTTACTAGTTTGTGTTGAAAATAAATACTTTCACGATATAATTTTTTTATGTCCACATTAATAGAAAAATCGTGTTCTTAGTGACATATTGCAGAAACTAGTACTCAGAAACCAATTACCTCTTTTTCACGGGCGAGACGGTAGGAGCCAACTTTCTTCGAACCAAGAAGATGTGTTGCGACAATCTTTCTAATCTGGCGCCACTAATCCCCATATGGGGAGAAGGCCATATCAGTTGATCCATAGAAGAGGACGTCAGTCACAGCGGACTGCACCCGGGACGCACACACATGGTCGTGCGTGCGGAGAACTGCCATGGCTGCACGAGCGGACGACACAACGAGGCTGGGGACGGCGCCAAGGCGTAGAAGCATGGCATCCAAGCCATGCTTCTCAGCGAGACTGCGGAGGGAAATGTGGGGCAGTGAACCGACGAGGTGGAGGTGGCCGATGAGAGGGAGCTTGTAGGGAGGCGATGGGAGTCTATCGAGCAGCTTGTCTGCTCTCCTTGTGGTTGTCGTGGATGTGGCAAGCCGAACGATGAGGAGGAGGAGGATAAGAGGGCATACGATGAGCACAAGGACTTGGGGCTCATGGAGGCTGTGAAGAACTTGAGCCATGGCTAACTAGCTTGTTCAATGTATTGAGCAAACTTTCTAGTGCGATGGTTGGTGTTCTATTTTCCTCGTAATTTATAGCCCAAAGTATCATTTTTGTTGTCCTCTGTGATGATTTCTCTAGTGGAAACGGTTTGGAGTTTCTTTAACACAATACAATCAAAGTCGCTCACATACAGGAGCATACACTTATTTTTATGAATGCACACCCACACACCCTTTCCCTATGAGGGTCTCCGAGAGATTGAGCTGACATAGCATCTTGAGATAGACGAAGTCACCACAGGTGCCTCGTAGTCGACGGGAACATCTCCTTCTACTAAACGAACATTGCGAAAAAGTCTGAAATAAATCTAAAAAAATGTGAGCACCAACGCAAGTCTTGGATTCGAACTCTGATGGGTTGGGGATAACACTGTCCTCCTAACCATCCAACCATAGATTGGTTTATGAAATCAGTTCGGAGTTGATTCCCTCCTTGTGCGTCACAGAGAAATTCAATTTATGTATCGCACATGGGACGTAACATCAGATGGTCTATCATTGATTGAATGCGTGGATGGGATCACAAAACATCGGATGCTTGAGCATACATGGGGAGAAATCAAGTTTACAAAATAACCTAGCCTGTAAATTTTTTTTAGTGTACCAAGTCTGTACTTTTGAGCTTCTTTCTTTCGATCTCTTACGTGCCCCCAAAACAAATAAAGCCACGAGAAAGAACCTATTCGCTCTTGTGCACCTTTGTCCCTACAAGCTAATTAATTAGCTACCGCTCAAAAAAAAGTTAATTAATTAGCTCACCAAGGCCGGCCATCGTTTTGTTAAGAAGGCAAACGACTAAATACGGCTGGCCGGCCGAAACAGGGCGCGCTGTAAGATGTAGGCAGATCCTACGGTGTGGCTGGCTGGCTGGCTGCGTGTCTCATTTTTTAGAGAGCACGTGTTGGTGGCTCAGCAACGAAGGAGATTTTTTTAATGGAGCCAGCGAGCCGATTTGCTGAGGCGGTGAGCGGTGGCGTACGATGATGACTTTTTTTTGCAACCGTTGTCGATGTTTGCTATGAGCGGAGGGAGGTTTTGCTGCGACCAGCAACCGAGGGAGGTACATTGCGAGCTCGTCCATGGGTGCTGTGGCCGGCGTCCACCGCCACTGGAGCTCCGCCCCGTTGTTAACCGGAGTTGCGACCGTCACCATATTGACTGCAACCTACGGGCGCTTGGTGTTGCATGCGTGGAGCCAGCGAGAAACACATGGGATGCAGTGATCGCCGGCGAGGGGGGCGAACCAACGATGTTGGAGGCGGTGCTTCGAGGTTGGTCGTTCACTCCCGCATGGCGAGTGTTGGCGGCCCACTGCTCCTTTTCTCCGCTGGCGTTGTCGGATTTGTTTTTGGGAGAGAAAACGACACGAGAAGCCCCGATCTAACAGCCATACGTGCACGCATCCAACGCCTACGCGGTGACTGGCACAAATTTGGGCCGGCCGACTGGCGGCTAGCACTGGCCTATTAAGAAACAATTCATAACATGCTACTCCAAAAATAATGCAAACCATAGACCTTTCGACACCACATGTTGTACGATGATAACCTTTGGCAGGGAAGGAGGTCATAGTCTCAAACAAATTGATAAAATTTCATCGGTACGAGAAGAAGGCGTTAAGTTCCTATCAGCTACCTGCTACCTTGTCCAGGAATCAAAAGTTGGCCAGCTCCAAATATATATATTATACAAGCTCCCGTACGAATCTTTCATATGATATAGCTATATAACAAAGAGCCTATCAATGATGTAGCTATAATAATCTGTGCTCTGTTGTACGGGGAGATTCCTGTGCAAACCTTTACAAAATTCCTAGTACTAGACTACTAGCTACTCCCTCCGTTCCGAATTACTTGTCTTAAATTTCTTCACCTGAGAAAGCCGCCGGATTCGCTCGCGCAGCCGCCCGTGATGGTGGCGGCGAGGCCTCGGCCGCTCCTTTCCTCAAGGAGGACCTCGGATCTGGGGCGGCGACCCTTCTTGGCGAGGCGGCGGCGCCTTTCGGCCGGCGTCGTTCGCGGGGTGCTCTGGCCGGCGACCTCGACCACGCGGGTGGTGAGACGACGGCGGGTGGCGGCGGTGGCGCGGAGGACTTCCCCTCCTTGTCAGATCTGCGGGTGGCTCCTTTCCCCTGTATCCCTCGTCCCCGCCGCTTCTCGCCAGCCTCCTCCCGAGTGCCGATATGATGTGGGTGGGTGTTCGGTGGTCTGGTCCTGGGCCGCGGGAAACCGTTGGCCGGCTTGGCCGGCCTGGCAGCATCGACATCCCCGACGCCGTCTCCTCCTTGGAGGTGCTGCAGAGGTCCTTCCCCTTTCCACCCCTGTTCCTCCTCCCGGGTGAAACCCCAAAATCCGGCTTGGATTGGGCGGCGACGGCGCGCTGTGCGTCGTGTCTTCCTTGGGGGCGCCGCCTGGGGAGGGTTGCGCTCAGGTGAGGGGTTCAAGGTCGGAGCTTGGGTGGCTTGGGTGGTCCAGTGACGGCGGTGGCACGAGGTTCTCCTCGTTGGCCTGCCGGTTTACTTGATGCCTCTGCTGCCTTTCTTCAGTAGCTGCACCTGGTGGTTTTCCTGCAACTCTCCGGCATTCTAGGTTGTGGCGATGCTGCAGTCGCGGAGTGCTCGAATGTTCAAGTGGTGGTGTGTGTTGCGGCTGCTCCAGGTCCCGAAGCTGGCACGTCCCCTGCTCTAGGGTGAGAGTCTCTCAAGTCCGCCGGGTATGGCGCCTTGCGAGCCATGGCGAGAGGGAAGGGTCCCTCTGCGGCGAGAGAGACGACGGATGTGTGATGTCTTTCTACTTGGGCGTTGGTCGGGCTCACTTGCCACACTCTGTTGCAAGCAGGTCCTCGTCGTGTTCGTGTGTGCCTCACCCTTAGATGGCTGTTTGGCTGTAGTCTTCGGCTAGGACAAGCTTCGAGCTTTGTTTTCTTGTATTCTTTTTGAGCTTGTGCGACCCGTTGAGTTGTAAGCCTCCTAGAGTGTCCCCTTGTATCGTTTGGTCGTGGGATTTGTGTGTGTTTGTATTTCCTGGCCGGTTGATGGCTTTGTTAATTTAAAGCCGGGCTCTTCGCGAGCCTTCGTTCTAAAAAAAAATTTGTCTAGATACGGAGGTATCTAGCACTAAAATGAGTCTAGATACATCCGTATCTAGACAAATCTAAGACAAGTAATTCGGAATGGAGGGAGTAGTTTATACTTGTTTTATTTGATCTTGACCTAGATGGCTACTGTGTCTCCACATGGTGTGGCCGATCAAATGCAAATCTCAAGAGGCATTGGAGAATGCGTACATGGTTTATGAGATCCACTCGGCATTACTTTATGCACGATTGAGTAAACTAAACTAACATGTTACATGCACGTGTTGGTTGAGTATTAAGAATGGTTACATTTGAAATGATAATGTCGACTGATGTATGGAGTACTTGTTTCGTCATAGGTAATTTTAATAAATTGATACAGTAATCTACCCAGTCAGTATCATGGCTACTTAGCACAACTACTAAAACAAAAATACAAACTAATACATCCCTTGAAATATAATATAAGGTGCCTTGGACATTAACATGGTCTACAAGGGTGTTTTGAACATTAATTCTTAGGGAAGTATGCTACATCAAATCGAAGTAAGTATGGACTAAAAGAATATATGTCATGACAGATCGATTGGTTTTGATACAGTAATTATCGGTAAGTATTGTTTAACAATCTTCAAAATAATTAGAAGTTTGGCTTCCATAGATGCTAGCCTTATTTGAACACATGGAGTGATTAAATTACTCGGTCTTAGGTAGATTATCATTGTCATTCAAAGCTTCACATCCAAACAAAGTCAACTCGAGATTTATCCATGATCAGATATCACACTATGTAGCTAAATTTTCAAAGAAAAGAAGGAAGATAGTTTCTCCCCTTGCATTTACATCCACAAGCTTGTTGATTTTACAGCAGAAAAATGAATGTGCTGGTCACAAAGAATTTATGTTGCCAGATTCTGAACTTTGCTAATGAAAATCGGATTGAAAATCGGATATGCAAGTCGCCCTATATCCATGTGCGTTAGTTAGGGGCAGGTTTCACATCAGGCTATTGTTTTTACAATTGATTTTCTTTTTCCGTGCACATGGTGAGCTCGCGACCAATATGGTGAAACAAACAGAATAGGTTTGAATTCAACAAATGGTATCAAAGAAACATAATAGTTTGAAGAAGAAAAACATATGTGGATAACTGAAAATCCCATAATTACTTCTTAGAATCCAAAAGATCTTATTTTACCTCTAATACATATGTATATCCTGATTTCGACCGATTTGTACAGTCCTCCCTGACATCGAGTGCATGGATTCCTAGCTAAGTGGGCAGATCAATGACACTACGCAACCGCAAAAACAAATGGTGTACGTACTTTATACGGAATATAATACACTCATGTTTTTCCTTGCAGTTTTATATGTGTAGAAATAGTTAACCTCTCTATACTACCATAGTTTAGTCCATTGAACGGAGAAAAGACAGACCTAGCTAGGCAATATGTGAAATCTGTGATTAGTATGTAATCACGTTACTGATGTGCCGCTGTTCTTGAATATTTTAAAAAATTGACTGGACTCTCGGTTCTTTTCTGTATTAATGTTTGTTGTGTACTGGATACTATAAGAGCAAATTTTTGAATGCAGCCGGCATCTGTGCTGAAGAAGAACACATGATTGGACAAGGTGAGCTGTGATTTACGGATGAAGGACTGTCAGTCCTATACTTATCCAATCGGCATACACACAATCTGTGAGCTCGCGATGGTTAACTGAACTTAACTGAAAACTCACTCGAAAGTAGATGACCAGCTAGAGTTACTAAAACTTAACAGTGAAACCTCCCTAATCTAGATGTTCGACTGCATGATCTCGATGATGCCAATTTGCGTGTGCAGCTCCTAGAAGCGCGCATGTCCGAGCGATTTTGTGAGGCTGCTCCTGTGTACTGATATAATCAACTGCAATCATACCATTCTTCACACAGTCACGAATGAAGAGGTACCTAAGATTAATGTGCTATTGTGCTTACTTCGATCGTGGAACACATGATTATTGCAAAGTTGTATGGCAGATTTGTTGTCGACGCGAAGTTCAGCCCACAGAGGGTCTTCCTTCAATAGATCACCGAGAAGACGGCCGGTCCAAACTCCCTAACAGGCGGCCGTCACGGCATCTATGTACTCCGACTCGCATGGTGAGAGAGTGATGACCTGCTTTTGAGGATGCCAGCCGACCGGTCAGGAGCCATAGAAGAACAACATTCCCGATGTGCTCGCTATCATCTATGTATCCTCCCATAGTCCCATATCTGCATCACTGAATCCACGAACCTTTGGTAGTGGAGCATGCCAACAAGGCTCTGGTAAAGCGCCGCATCTGCTAACGGGCTGATGCTTGACCTGTAGAGCTTCAAGCGCACCTCCATGGGAGTATGGCAGGGGTTGCAGGCTTTGTGCCGCACTACTTCGCAGGTGGCGTTCTTTTTTACTTTGAAGATCCATTTCAATCCAATTGGCCAATGTCCTGTAGGGAGGTTACCATGTCGCGTTCTCCTCGACCGAGCCCATTTCCTTTAGCATCGCACGGCGCCATATGTCAGGCGGCTCCGCCTCCGCAAAGTTAACCAGCTCATTGGCGAGCACCAGGTAGAGTTTGTCAGCCTCCAATGTTGGGACAAAACCTAGACGAACCTCTCTCTCTCTCTCTCTCTCTCTCTCTCTCTCTCTCTCTCTCTCTCTCTCTCTCCCTCTCTCTCTCACTCGCACGCAGCCTTTCTTTTTTAGTTTCTTCTTTTTTTGGCAATGTGCATCCGTCATGTCACTTGGGCATTGTGTTGTTGCAGAGACTGGATGTAATTAATATCTTTGCGATATTAATATATGAGGGCTTATATTCATTTGAAGGTACCATAAAACACCTCCATCAGCTATCTTCTACCTCGTCCAGGAGTCAAACGTTGGCCAGCTTCAAATTATACTACAAGCTCCCGTACGGATCTTTCGTACTACGTATAGCTATATAACAAAGAAACTATTAATGATGTGAATAATCATGAGTGGACGAGGTAGAAGATAGCTGATGGGAACTTAACGCCTTCTTCTGGTACCGATTTATTAATTTGTTTGATACTATGGCCTCCTCCCCTGCCAAAGGTTATCCTCGTGCAACATACGGTGTCGAACGGTTGAGTATTTTATGAACGAAACTTATTAACTCCGAACGTTCAGATTTTAAGCATGGCAACCTAAACGTTTTTCATGGCAACTTTAGTTCAGGTGATGTTGGCAAACATGGTAATTTTTTAACAAAAAATGAACTGGGACAAAGTTGTCATGTGTTAACGACTAAAGTTGCCACCTCGCATCAACTAAAATTGCCATCAAAAAACGTTCGAAATGTTAAAATCCGAACGTTCAGGATTTATTGGGATCCTTTATAAATTGTTTCTTAAAATAACAATGGCTGGCCTTGGTAAGCTAATTAATCAGCTTGTAGGGAAAAAGGTGCGTGCTCATAGCAACCCTGATGCAAGAGAAATCAGATTGGTTCACAAGAGCGAATAGGTTCTTCTTGTGGCTTCATTTGTTTTGGGGGCAGAAAAAGTACAGACTTGGTTAGGGCAGCTCACCCCTCAAAATAGTGGAGGATCCGGCAAAGTAAACCCTTAGTGGAGTATATTTACTACACTAAGTTTTGGCTGGACCCATCTAATCCCCTATATATAACGGAGTAAAAACCAAATTTGCATAAAGTTCAAGATATATTCAATTTAAACAACCGAAATTTGACATAATGTGCATATATTCAACCGAAATTTGCATAAAGTTCAACATAGATTCTATTTAAATTAATCTTTGGCTTAAACACAACCTAAACATAAACTCTAATCACTATTATAGAGTGCTATCCATTTGGCCCGCTTCATACCACCGATCTTAGGGTTCGGCCCTGTGTCCTTGTCGCCGCTGTCGGGGAAGATGCGGCGCCATCTCCTGTCGTCGCCGCAGTCGGGGAAGATGCGGCGCCATTTTTCGATGTCGATCTCCTTCTCCTTGTGCTCGTCGTCGTCGGAGAGGACGACGACCACCCCCCCCCCCCCATCCCCGGTGTCCACCATGTGGTCGGCGAATCGCTTGCGCAAACGTATGTACGGCGACTTACATATCCGATATTTTCATTAGCGAAGTTCAGAATCTAGCAACATAAATTCTTTGTGACCAGCACTTCCATTTTTCTGCTGTGAAAGCAACAAGCTTGTGGATGTAAACGCAAGGTGAGAAACTATCTTCCTTTTTTTTTGAAAATTTAGCTAATAGTGTGATATCTAATCATGGGTAAATCTCGAGTAGACTTTGTTCGGATGTGAAGCTGGGAATGACAATGAGAATCTACCTAAGACCAAGTAATTTAATCACTCCATGTCTTCAAGTAAGGCTAGCATCTATGGAAACCAAACTTTTAACTATTTTGAAGATTGTTCAATACTTACCGATAATTACAGTATCAAAACCAATCGATCTGTCATGACATGTATTCTTTTAGTCCATACTTACTTTAATTTGATGTAACATACTTCCGTAAGAACTAATGTTCAAAACACAACCTTGTAGACCATGTTAATGTCCAAGGCACCTTATATTGTATTTCAAGGGATGTATTAATTTGTATTTTTGTTTTAGTAGTTGGCTAAGTAACCGTGACACTGACTGGGTAGATTAGTGTATCAATTTATTAAATTACCTATGGCGAAACAAGTACTCCATACATCATTTATCAGTCGACATTGTCATTTCAAATGTCTAATGTAACCATCCTTAATACTCACCCCACACATCCATGTAACATGTTAGTGTACTTAATCATGCATAAAATAATGCCGAGTGGATCTCATAAATCATGTACGCATTCTCCCATGTGTCTTGAGATCTGCATTTGATCGGCCACCATGTGGACACAGTAGCCATCTAGGTCTAGTATAAACTAGTAGTCTAGTACTAGGAATTTTGTAAAGGTTTGCACAAGAATCTCCCCGTACAACAGAGCATAGATTATTATAGCTACATCGTTAATACGCCCTTTGTTATATAGCTATATCATACGAAAGATTCATACGGGGAGCGTAGTACTCCCTCTGTTCCATAATATAGTGCGCCCGCGCTTTTCATGATTCAAGTTTGACCATAAATTTAACCAACGAGGCCAACTGCGGTGAAAGAAAATAAAATTATATCATTGAATTCATATCAAAAATACAAATTCAGTGGGATAATTTTTGCTCCCGCCACAGTCGGTTTGGTAGTTAAATTTACGGTTAAACTTAAATCTTAAAAAGCGCGGACGCACTATGTTATGAAATGAAGGGAGTAGTATATTTGGAGCTGGACAACTGTTGACTCCTAGACGAGGTAGCAGGTAGCTGATAGGAACTTAACGCCTGCTTCTGGTACCGATCAAATTTTATCAATTTGTTTGAGACTATGCATGGCCTCCTCCCCTGCCACTGTCCTCGTACAACATGCAGTGTCGAAAGGTCGATGGTTTGCATTAGTTCTAGGGTAGCATGTTACGAATTGTTTGTTAACAGACCATTGCTAGCCGCCTGTCGGCCGGGCCAAATTTAGGCCGGTCACCGCACAGGCGTTGGATGCATGCACGTATGGCCGTTGGATCGGGGCTTCTCATGTCATTTTATTTCTTAAAAACAAATCTGAGGGTGCCAGCGGAAAAAGAGAGCAGTGACCCGCCGGCACCCACCATGGACGAGGGAACGCGCAACCTCGAAGCACCGCCTTCAACGCCGCCGGTTCGCCGCCCGCGATACCAGTCATCGCCCTCGCCGGCGATCACTACCTGCCATGCGTTTCTCGTTGGCCCCACGCATACAATACCGAGCGCCCACAGGTTGCAGTCAATATGGCGATGGTCACAACTCCGGTTAAGGACAGGACGCAGCTCCAGGGGCGGCGGTACCTCCCTAGGTTGCTGATCGCAGCAAAACCACCTGCTGGTCATAGCAAACGCAGACAACTGTTACAGAAAAAAAGTCATCATCGTTCGCCGCCGCAGCCCGCGGCAACTCGGCTCGCCGGTTCCAACAAATTTGAGCCCCGGTTCTAGCAAAAGATCTCCTTCGTCGCTGAGCCCATCGCGGTC
>NC_041390.1:11113715-11117026 GCF_002162155.2 Triticum dicoccoides
GCGTTGTTTGCAGCTCCTCACGTCCATGGCATGTGGTGTAGGCTGCATGGGGCCACCAGCAAGTGCTCTCCAAAAGAATTTCGCGGCGGACAAGCAGCTAGCCGCAATGTAGGATCTGCCTACATCCTATGATGCGCGCTCCGCCGCCCGAAGCTGTATTTAATCGTTTGCCTTCTTAATATAACTATGGCCCTGTTTGAATTCATTGGTTAGAGTTAGTTTGAGCTAGTTTGGGCTCAAATAGCTTTAAAGTATCCGAAAATGAGGGCTAGCTAGTTTGAGCTAGTTACATCTAACTCACCTAAAAAAAAACTATCCCACCCAAGTGGTGCTAATTGGAGCTAGTTCTCCTTGTGCATTTATTGTCAATCTAATCTTGTCTTCCAAACATCTATTTGGCTAGAGTTAGTTCAGGGCCAGTCATGAGTTAAAAACTAACTCTAACCTCTAGCTAAGTTAGAGTATCCAAACAGGGTCTATGTCCGGTCTTGATGAGCTAGCCCGATGGAAGAGAAGTCAGATTGGGGCACAAGCTAGAGCGAAGAGGTTCTTTCTTGTGGATTCATTTGTTTTTGGAGGCACCTAAGAGCATCCAAAGAAAGAAGCTAAGAAGTACAGACATGGTACACTAAAGAAAAAAGCTATGTTCAAGCATCCGATGTTTTGTGATTCCATCCAGGCATTCAATCAATGGTAGAGTCGCATGTGCGATACACAAATTGGATTTCTCTATGACGCACAAGGAGGGAATCAACTCCAAATCGATTTCACGGACTAATCCGTGATTGAAAGATTAGGAGGACAGTAGTATTCCTAACCTATCAGAGTTTGAATTCTAGACTTAACATTGGTGTTTATATTTTCTAGATTTATTTCAGACTTTTCGACGATGTTCGTTCAGTGAGAGGAGATGTTCCCGTTCACTACGAGACGCCGGTGTGACACTTCGTGTATCTCAAAATCAAACACCAAGAAAAACTATAGAAATAGTAGCATCACTTGGGCTATAATTTATCACAGAGGAGATGTTCCCATCCACTAGAGAAATCATCACAGAGGACAACAGAAATGATACTTTAGGAATTCTCAAGAAAAACTATAAAATAGTAGCAGGACTTGGGCTATAAATTACGGGGAAAATCAAACACCAAGCCATCGCACTAGCTAGCTAGAAAGTTTTCTAAGTACATTAAACAGGCTAGTTAGCCATGGCTCAAGTTCTTCGCAGCTTCCATGAGCATGAAGTCCTTGTGCTCATCGTATGCCCTCTTGTCCTCCTCCTCATCCTTCGGTTTGCCACGTCCACGACAACCACAAGGAGAGCAGACAAGCTGCTCCACAGACTCCCATCGCCTCCCTACAAGCTCCCTCTCATCGGCCACCTCCACCTCGTGGGCTCACTGCCCCACATTTCCCTCCGCAGTCTCGCCAAGAAGCATGGCCCCGATGCCATGCTTCTACGCCTTGGCGCCGTCCCCAGCCTTGTTGTGTCGTCCGCTCGTGCAGCCATGGCAGTTCTTCGCACACACGACCATGCGTTTGCGTCCCGGGTACAGTCCGCCATGACTGACATCCTCTTCTATGGATCAACTGATATGGCCTTCTCCCCATACGGGGATCACTGGCGCCAGATAAGAAAGATCGTTGCAACACATCTTCTCAGTTTCAAGAAAGTTGGCTCCTACCATCTTGCCCGGGAAAAAGAGGTAATTGGTTTCTGAGTAGTAGTTTCTGCAATATGTCACCAAGAACAAGATTTTTCTATTAATATGGATAGAAGTTTTTTATATCGCGAAAGTATATTTTTTCCAAGACAAACTAATAGCGAGTTTTGAATATATTAATTGTCAAACATAGAGAAGAAGTTTGACTCCGCATTGATATATTTTCGACTAGAGAGGCTACTACTAACAAACCTTGTGGTGGTTAGTGGTTACTGAGGTCCAAGTAGTGTTGACTTTGTTTTTCGGTATGGAAATTTGCAATTCATGGTATACGTTGACCACTATTGATCATCCACTCATCCATGGCTGAATGATCGACAGGTACAACACGCTATGGCGAGGATCCGCGAGGCAGCCGCCAGGAGCGCTGCAGTGGATCTTAGTAAGCTGCTTAGCTCGTTCACCACTGATATTGTTAGCCATGCTGTGTCGGGGAAGTCCTTCAGAGGTGGCGGTCGAAACGAGTTATTCCGCGAGCTGGTAGAGACTAGCTCGATGCTAATAGGTGGGTTCAACCTGGAGGATTACTTCCCCAAGTTGGCAAGGCTGGACGTGGTAAGGAGCAGTGGCGGAGCTTCATGGGGCCAACCTGGCCTCAAGCCCCGGATGATCCGGCCTAACCCAGTTTTCTGACAGCAGCTCATTAATCGGGTTGTAACTTTTGCATACGAACTCGGATTAAGATGTTTTTTATATCAAAATCAACTGCCTCGACGATACACACAACTTTGCTGTTGAACACTTTTTGATCCGAGGCCATCTGGGGGTGTTTCGGGCCGTTTTCTAACATCTGCAGCAGAAAAAACTGTCCGGACGTCCGGACTTCTACCCGGACTGCCCGGCCTCCATCCGGATCATCCGGGACTGGACCCAGATCATCCGGCTTCAGCGCCAACCTTCTGGTGTCTTGATGCTCCAATTACCCGGATGATCCGGACGGGACGCTGGCCCGGATGATCCGGCCAAATATTGCTGTAGCGCACGGTTTTTCCTGTAACTTTTGCATACGAACTCGGATGGGGACGATCTTTATATCAAAATCGTCCGTTTCAACGAGACGAAGAACTTTGCAGTTGTAACTTTTTTCATCAAAGGCCATCTTGGTTAGGTTTCATGCCATTTTCTAATCTGGTGTCAATACGAGCATCTCTAAGATTGTCATAACTTTTCCATCCAAGCTCCGTTTTGGACTATCTATATATTTATTCCCATCGGCTTGAAGAGAGTCATCCAATGGTCACATGAAATCATGAATTTGACATCATCTCATTATAGCCTCAAGTTACTCTTTGCGATCATGCCATTTTTGAGCGTCAAGACATGCCCCCCTATTTTTCCACTAGTAAAAAAAGGGCATGTTGTCCCGGTTCGTAAGGGCCTTTTGTCCTGGTTCCTGAACCGGGACTAAAGGGTCGGTATTAATGCCCTGTCCCTTTAGTCCGGTTCAATCCAGAATCGGGACAGATGGGCCTCCACGTGGCATGTGCGCGGAGCCCAGGCAGGAGGGCCTTTGGTCCCGGTTGGTGGCACCAACCGGGACCAATAGGCATCCACGCGTCAGCATTTCTGTGGCTGGGATTTTTGTTT
>NC_041390.1:11117149-11121808 GCF_002162155.2 Triticum dicoccoides
GGGGGTTTTGGGGGGTTAATTTAGATGTTTCATATATTGTGTTAGCTAGCTATAATTAATAGAGAGAAGTGTCCTCTTTTATGTCCGTGCTTGGTCGACGCTACGTACTATACATACGTATAGAGAGGACTAGACACACTAGCTAGCTAGTAAGCAAACGAAGGAAACAGAAGATCGTCATGAACATATATGCATACAGAGAGAAGTGATATCGACCACCTCTCCTTCTCCGAGAGATTGGTCGAACAACAAGTTCTCGTATATCTATCCGACACTACCGGCTACATATATACAATAATTATCTCTTACAAATATAATCTCCTAACATACGGACTCATGGTCCACATAGTATTCTCCGTCTTCAGCGATCACGTGGTCAAGAAAGAATGCCGCCAATTCCTCTTGAATTACTCGCATGCGAACTGGTGCTAGGAGTTCATCCCGCTTCTGAAACATCTAATTTGAAGAAGGGGGTCAATATATATATATATATATATATATATATATATATATATATATATATATATATATATATATGAATGAATGAAATTCAACACAAATGATGGTAATAAAATAAAATTGTGAATGTTGTTATTTACGCACTTCATGTTATTCGTCAGTGTAGCCCCGCTCACAGGTCGTGTGGCGGATGGACTCGCAAATGTAGTATCCACAGAAATTATTTCCTTGTTCCTGCCACAACCACTTTACAAGAAATAGAGGTCAATCAAACTGATAAGCAAGAATGCCAAATGGTATTGATGAAACTAACGCTTGAATCAATAGGAGATGCGCGGAACATGCTACTGTAGTACTTAGTTTCGGGTGTCTAAATTGCAGCTTCTTCGGGAGTCCCGGAGCTTTTTTGGTGAATTTTTCCAAACCCTGTCAGACAAAGAAAACAATTACTTGATATATCAGGAAATGAACAAAGTTGCTGATGTGGTGGATAATGATCGATTTAACTTACTTCTCGAGCATTTGAGTCATGTCCGCGTAGTCCTGGGGATCTTTTCGTCTTGAGTCTAAGACGGTTAATAGTCCCTGCTCAAGCTTAATCTCTAGGAGAATATAGTGGAAACTACACACGCATGCATAACTCATCAATTACATTACTATAACCTTGACTAATATATAAGGGAAATCGAATACACACAAGACAGTAACACTCACTTGAAGTTGTAAGGAAAGAGTATTATATCTTTGTTTTCATTTATTACCAACGATCGTAGCAAGTTGGCCCCGGTATCTGCGGGATGAAATTTAATCTCAGTTTCATCTATGAGATATGTGTTAATGAACCCAATATCACCGACTTGTCTTTTCTTCAATTCGGCGATCTACAATCTGCATAATATAGTGAGGATGATTATAAATAGATGCAATGAAAGAGTTGAGCTATATAAAGAGACTTAATGACAGAAGTACTACTACTTACAGACAGTAGCAGGTGACCGTTGCTTTATCGAGGGCCAATTGATCGAAAACTGAAAGAACTCCTCAAATGGAACAGGCAACAGATCAATTCCAATAAGGTCATGCTCCTTTTTAACTCTCACATACAAAGTACTCCTCCCCCAGACTCTCTGCAGATTTTCAGGTACCAATCATGCAATCTTCGCATCATCGTTGATAGAGATCTTTCATCTTTGACGAGAGACTTCCCGTACTCGTATATTTGTATCTACACCTCCATGAAATCATAATGTACATTGTCAGGCAGGTAATCTCCAATATTGCTATAACCGGGCACCATCCTCGGATCATTAGCGACGATGTCGCTAGGCACCTTGAGCGGGGGGCACGATTGCTTCGCTTGTTCGCCGAGCTGTGCAATTTGTTTCCCAGCTCGTCGTTCTTTCAGCCTTTGATCACTGACAGTACTTCGCGACCGCTCCTCTTCGACAAATTCCTTTCCAATAATGTGCTCATAGTTTCCTTTCGGCGGAGACTTGGGTGGTTTTGTCAGGGCAGCCAGAGTGCGCTTCACTTTCACCGGATCTACCTTCTCCTCCGGAGGTGGATGTTTCTTTGCTTTCACCCCTTCAAAGAAATTCCTCACTTCTTCTCGCGCGATCTCGGCACTCTCCTCCGGGGTCCTCTCGTATGGTAACTTCTCTGGAATCTTCAGAGAAGGATCGAATCTGTATGTCCTTCTGCCTCTGGATGTACTGCTAGACGCCGGCAGAGCAGACGGAGCGGTTGTCTTCTTTACTTGCTTACGAGGCGGAGGAGAAGGACTACGACGCGCCGGAGCAGCCGGAGCGGCGGCCTCTTCCGCCCTTGCTGACGAGGTGGAGAAGGAGGAGGCTGGCTGCTCGGGCGCGCCGGCGCAGGCAGAGAAGGAGGCGGAGTGCCGCCACGCGCCGGAGAAGGAGCCGGCCGAGTGCCCTGATCGTCACTCGCCGGAGGAGGAGGCGGTGGAGGAGGCCGAGTGCCCTGACTTGCCGGAGGAGGAGGAGGAGGAGGCAGAGGCGTCCAGTTCGGAAGGTTGATGAGCTCCTTCCGCCATAGGCATGGAGTGTTCAGAGGAGAACCCAGCCTAGTCTCCCCTTCACCGGTAGGGTGGTCAAGCTGGAGGTCCTCAAATCCTTTCGTTATTTCATCCACCATCACCCTAGCATATCCTTCTGGAGTCGGCCGGCAGTGAAAAGTTGCGCCGGGTTCAGTAGGATAAACAGAGCCAACAGCCGCCTTGACCTTCAAATTCATCCATTGCGTCATAAGGTGGCAATTTTGAGACTCCGTGATAGCATCCACGGGATAGCTGGCAGGAGCCGTCAAGGCATGCTCCGGCTGAAGTAGCTCGGTGGAAGCCACGCTGCTTCTCCGCTGAGATGGCGGGGTAGCTTCGGGGGAAGCTTCGGCAGTTCGTTTGCTGCGATTTGCTTCTCGTTCCTCTATCACTTGTACCCTTGCTTGCAGCGCCTGCATTTGGGTCTGCTGCACTTTTTTCCTCCTCTCGTGGCATTTGTAACTGCCTGCGTCCGGAAACCCAACCTTCCACGGAATGGAGCCTGGCATGCCTCGTGTCCGTCCAGGGTGCTCAGGATTCCCGAGGGCCATTGTGAGCTCGTCGTTCTCTCTGTCTGGAAAGAACGTCCCTTGCTGCGCTGCTTCGATATACTGTTGAAGCTTCTTGACTGGTATGTCCATTTGATCGTTCGTCCAAATGCACTTCCCTGATACAGGGTCCAAGGTTCCGCCAGCCCCGAAGAACCAAGTCCGGCAACGGTCTGGCCAGTTAATTGTCTATGGTTCGATCCCTTTATCAACTAGATCATTCTCGGTCTTGGCCCACTTAGACCGGGCTACAAGGTAGCCACCTAACCCCATGCGATGGTGATGCTTCTTCTTCGCAGCATTTTGCTTGTTTGTCGCCGACATCTTCTTACTCTTTTCCGATGTCTTGTGGGACACAAATGCGGGCCAGTGATCTCTGATCTTCTCATATCTGCCCTTGAATTTTGGTGTCTCTTTATTTTCGACAAACTTATTCAGCTTTTTCTTCCACCTCCTGAATAGTTCTGCCATCCTCTTAAGAGCAAAAGACTTGATTAATTGCTCTTTAACTGGCTTCTCCGGATCATCCTCTGGCGGTAGGGTGAAATTTGACTTCAGCATAGTCCAAAGATCATTTTTCTGCATATCATTGACATAAGACACCTCAGGGTCTTCTGTAGCCAGCTTTAACCATTGCTGGATGCTGATCGGGATCTTGTCCCTAACCAAAACCCCGCACTGGGCAACAAATGCGCTCTTTGTCCGGAGGGGTTCAATCGGTTGGCCGTCGGGCGCGATTTCTATGATCTCAAACTTTTCATCCGAGCTCAACTTTTTCTTCGGGCCTCGTCTCTTTACCGAAGTTGTGCTCGATCCGGAGGGCTAGAAAAAAGAACAAAGACTTAATTAATATGTGTACATACCAAAACAATGAATGCATCAATTAGCTAGTCAGCAGAAGCTTAACTAATATATATACCTGGCCGGACTCGGTTCGGTCACCGGAGACGTCATCACGGTCTCCTTCTTGCACCGGCATTGGGTCACCGGAGCCGTCCTCACGGTCTCCTTCTTGCACCGGTATTAGGTCACCGGAGCCATCATAATCATAGCCAGCTGCTTCCAGACCATCAGTGTCGTTGAGAAACAACGAGCAGACGGCATCACTTCCTCGTGCGATTATGTCCCCCAACAACTCTTCTTGTACTTCGTCTCGGGCAATGTCCATAGTTTCTACAAATATTGACAACATGGCAATTATTATTCAAGCATGACAGATGGATATATTAGTGGCAAACGTAGAACTAATATTAATTAGTGGCCTCGACGCTGCTTCTCTAGGGTTTGGGGTGGCCTCGATGCTGCTTCTCTAGGGTTTGGGGTGGCCTCGACAACGCTTCAAGGATAAAAAAAGAAGAGGAAGAAGAAAAAAAGAGGAGAAGAAAGAATAGAGGAGTAAGAACTCCTCTGTTCTTTCTTCTCCTCTTTTTTTCTTCTTCTTCCTCTTTTTTTTTATCGGGAACGAGGGTCGTCGAGGGTCACCGAGCGGTAGAGGAAACCCTAAATAGCAAGTATCGTGGGTGTGAGATACATGTGGCCGTCGGTGTCGGACACTACATCCACGTCCCACAAGTGACGTGGGCGTCGAAACCCGCG
>NC_041390.1:11122143-11122870 GCF_002162155.2 Triticum dicoccoides
GACACTACTTCCACGTCCCACAAGTGACGTGGGCGTCGAAGCCCGCGTCACTTGTGGGACGTGGATATACTGTCCGACACCGACGGCCACATGTATCTCACACCGACGATACTTGCTATTTAGGGTTTCCTCTACCGCTCGGCGACCCTCGACGACCCTCATTCCCGATAAAAAAAGAGGAAGAAGAAGAAAAAAAAAGAGGAGAAGAAAGAATAGAGGAGAAGAACTCCTCTATTCTTTCTTCTCCTCTTTTTTTTTCTTCTTCCTCTTCTTTTTTTATCCTCTTCTTGCTATCATGTTCGACGACCCTCGACTCCTCAGCGACCCTAGACCCCCTCTCGACCCCCTCATGTCGAAGTTATCGGGTAGGGGGTATATCGACAACGACATACCCGATACATACATACATACATACATACATACATACATACATATCACATGCATCCATACATATATGAACAAAATTAATATCTACTAATTAACAACCTAAATAAAAAACTAATACATATAGGAAGAAGAAGAAAAAAGAAGAGAAGAAAGAATAGAGGAGAAGACTTCCTCTTCTTCCTCTCCTCTTCTTCTCCCTCTTCTTCCCCTTCTTCCTCGCCTCTCTCATGAATGTCCGACGTTCTCGACCCTTGACCCCCTAAACTAGTTCTCAACCCTCGACCCCCTAAACTAGTTCTCGACCCCCCCTCATGTCGAAGTTATCAGGAAGGGGGTATAT
>NC_041390.1:11123054-11124545 GCF_002162155.2 Triticum dicoccoides
GAACCCCCTCCTGTCGAAGTTAACGGGGAGGGGGTATATCGACAATGACATACATACATGGAAAAAATGCTATCCATCTATACATACATAGCCACATAATATACATGGAAATAATGCTATGAAAAAAAAATATGAACAAAAAAATGCTATGAACAAAAAAATAATACACATAAACAAAAAAATACATATATGAACAAAAAATGCTCTGAACAAAAAAAATAATACACATATATGAACATCTATACATACATATAGCCACATACATATATACGTTATATATACGAACAAAAAATGATAAAAATGATAAACCGGGGTGGCGCGCGGCGGCTCACAGCGAGGTTGACCGGCGAGGGCGACAGCGGGGGCGACGAGGGCGTCGGCGAGGGCGGCGGCGAGGGCGATGGATGGCGTCGGGGCGGCACGGGCTCGGGGACGACGATGGCGAGCTCGAGGGGCGGCACGGGCTCGGGGCGGCACAGGCTCGGGGAGGACGACGGCGAGCTCGAGGGGCGGCGTGAGCTCGGGGAGGAGGGCTCGGGGATGACAGCGAGCTCCGGGGCGGCGCGGGCTCGAGGAGCGGGCGGCGGCGGCGACGAGGAGCGGGCGGTGACGGCGACGGCGACCTCGGGGCGGCAACGGTGAGCACGGGCAGCCTGGCGGCGTCGATGAGCTCGGCGTCGTCAGGGGGCAAATGGCGATGAAATCTGAAACTGCTAAGTGATGGGTATATATACAGGCAGCTATGGTCCCGGTTCGTGGCATGAACCGGGACGAATGCCTACCTATGGTCCCGGTTCGAGCCACCAACCGGGACCAAAGGCCTATGTTTTCCGCCCTTTGGGCTGCTGAAAAGAGGCCTAGGTGGGCATTCGTCCCGGTTCGTGCCACCAACCGGGACCAATGCCCCCCTATGGTTCCGATGGGTGCTACCAACCGGGACCAAATGTCCTGTGTTGGCGCTGTGCGGTCATAAGTTTAGTCCCACCTCGCTAGTTGAGAGGGGCTCGCAGTGGTTTATAAGCGCTGCTGCGCCCACCCACTCGAGCTCCTCTCAACTGCAGGCTTACAGACCTAATCTGTGCACTGCTATGCTTGTTGGGCCTGCTGGGCCTTCTGCGGGCCTGAATCCTGGCCCATAGAAGGGTTCTAGTCGTATTCAGGCCGTGGAGGCCTAGTAGGTGGCATTTTTTTGTTTTCTTCTTTTGTTTTATTTTTTGCTTTTTATTTTTTTATTTGTACTAAATACTTATAGTTTTTTAGTGATTTCTTTTTGCTTTTAGGTCACAAAAATTATAAACTTTCTATTAGTGTCATTAGTTTTAAAATTTGATTTTTTTTTGTTTTCTTCTTTTGTTTTCTTTTTTTATTTGTACTAAATACTTATAGTTTTTTAGTGATTTCTTTTTGCTTTTAGGTCACAAAAATTATAAACTTTCTGTTAGTGCCATTAGTTTTAAAATTTGAATTTTTTTTTGTTTTCTTCTTTTGTTT
>NC_041390.1:11124657-11125109 GCF_002162155.2 Triticum dicoccoides
TTTTGCTTTTAGGTCACAAAAATTATAAACTTTCTGTTAGTGCCATTAGTTTTAAAATTTGAATTTTTTGTTTTCTTCTTTTGTTTTCTTTTTTGCTTTTTATTTTTTTATTTGTACTAAATACTTATAGTTTTTTAGTGATTTCTTTTTTCTTTTAGGTCACAAAAATTATAAACTTTCTGTTAGTGCCATTAGTTTTAAAATTTGAATTTTATTTGTTTTCTTCTTTTGTTTTCATTTTTGCTTTTTATTTTTTATTTGTACTAAATACTTATAGTTTTAAAATGTATGTGAATCACTAGTTTATGAATAACTTTACTATGAAGTTAGATTTTTGAGTGATTCTTTTTCCTGCTACTTAATATTACAGTGTTTTATCATTATACTCTATTTGGTAATTTTAGGTTATTTTTAATATCTGTTTTAATCAAAAACAAATTTTGTTATTTTTT
>NC_041390.1:11125119-11163639 GCF_002162155.2 Triticum dicoccoides
TGTTTTCTTCTTTTGTTTTCATTTTTGCTTTTTATTTTTATTTGTACTAAATACTTATAGTTTTAAAATGTATGTGAATCACTAGTTTATGAATAACTTTACTATGAAGTTAGATTTTTGAGTGATTCTTTTCCTGCTACTTAATATTACATTGTTTTATCATTATACTCTATTTGGTAATTTTAGGTTATTTTTAATATCTGTTTTAATCAAAAACAAATTTTGTTATTTTTTTGCTATTAAATTCTTTTTGCTATTAATGTGTTGAACAAAAAATACTTTCTGAATTTAAGTTGCATAAATTTTATATAAGTTTAGTTTCAAAAATACTAGAGGTTTATAAAAACTTTTTAGTTGATTCCTTTTGCTTTTTTGAGCTATAAGACCCTGAAATTGAAAAGCATTTCAAATGAACTCCGAAAAGGTTGAAAGTTAGCATGGTATCATCATTTCACCCACATAGCATGTGCAACAAAGTTGAGATGGTTACGGCAAAAACTGGATGTACTTCGTGTACAAAACGGACAATCTCTTTCGAAGTATCAGGGTTTCGGACGAAAGATCATATGTTACAAAGGGATTTCATTTTCTTGAACTTATTTGAACTCCATATTTTTCTGTGTTCAAAATGCACCATTCAAAGCCACATCATCAATTTTCAACCCTTTCTGACTTCATTTGTTATTTTTCATGCATTTACTGATTTTTTTTGAGCTATAAGACCTTGAAATTGAAAAGCATTTCAAATGAATTCCAAATGAACTCCGAAAATTATAAACTTCTGTTAGTGCCATTAGTTTTAGAAAAATTATAAACTTTTTGTTAGTGCCATTAGTTTTCAAATTTGTATAGTTAAAATTTGAATTCTTTGAAATTTGTGTGAATCACAAGTTTTTGATTAACTTTACTAAAAAAATGAACATAGATGCACCTATAGAGAAAATTCGACCTAAATTCATAGTTTTCAAATGAACTCTGAAAAAGTTGGCATAGCATACTTGTGTGTTACAAAGTTGGCATGGTATCATCATAATAGTTGCGAGAGAAAGTCTTCACTTTTTCTTCGCTTGTGTCATTTGCTTATTGCGCCGTAACCATGGATAATCTTCATCGTTTATCGGGATGCTTGGGTCAGTCTTGACATTGAAGGGAGGAATTTCATGAAACTTTTCATAATCTTCAGACATGTCTGTCTTGCCGTCCACTCCCAGGATGTCCCTTTTTCCTGAAAGAACTATGTGGCGCTTTGGCTCATCGTATGATGTATTCGCTTCCTTATCTTTTCTTTTTCTCGGTTTGGTAGACATGTCCTTCACATAGATAACCTGTGCCACATCATTGGCTAGGACGAACGGTTCGTTAGTGTACCCAAGATTTTTCAGATCCACTGTTGTCATTCCGTACTGTGGGTCTACCTGTACCCCGTCGCCTGACAGATTGACCCATTTGCACTTAAACAAAGGGACCTTAAAATCAGGTCCGTAGTCAAGTTTCCATATGTCCACTATGTAACCATAATATGTGTCCTTTCCGCTCTCGGTTGCTGCATCAAAGCGGACACCGCTGTTTTGGTTGGTGCTCTTTTGATCTTGGGCGATCGTGTAAAATGTATTCCCATTTATCTCGTATCCTTTGTAAGTCAATACAGTCAAAGATGGTCCCCTGGACAACAAGTACAACTCATCACAAATAGTGTTGTCACCTCTGAGACGTGTTTCCGACCAACTGCTGAAAGTCCTGATGTGTTCACATGTAATCCAGTTGTCGCACTGCTCCGGGTATTTGGAGCGCAGACTGTTCTTGTGTTCATCGACATATGGGGTCACCAAGGTAGAGTTCTGTAGAACTATGTAGTGTGCTTGAGACCAAGAATATCCGTCCCTGTATATTATTGAGTCACTTCCAAGAGTGCCTTTTCCAGTCAGTCTCCCCTCATACCGCGATTTAGGGAGACCTATCTTCTTAAGGCCAGGAATGAAGTCAACACAAAACCCGATAACATCCTATGTTTGATGGCCCATGGAGATGCTTCCTTCTGGCCTAGCGCGGTTACAGACATATTTCTTTAGGACTCCCATGAACCTCTCAAAGGGGAACATATTGTGTAGAAATACGGGCCCCAGGATGACAATCTCGTCGACTAGATGAACTAGGACGTGCGTCATGATATTGAAGAAGGATGGTGGGAACACCAGCTCGAAACTGACAAGACATTGCGCCACATCACTCCTTAGCCTTGGTACGATTTCTGGATCGATCACCTTCTGAGAGATTGCATTGAGGAATGCACATAGCTTCACAATGGCTAATCGGACGTTTTCCGGTAGAAGCCCCCTCAATGCAACCGGAAGCAGTTGCGTCATAATCACGTGGCAGTCATGAGACTTAGATTCTGAAACTTTTTCTCTGGCATATTTATTATTCCCTTTATATTCGACGAGAAGCCAGTTGTGACCTTCATACTGAGCAGGCATTCAAAGAAGATTTCTTTCTCTTATTTCGTAAGAGCATAGCTGGCAGGACCTTTATACTGCTTCAGAGGCATGCCGTCTTTTTCATGCAAACGTTGCAGGTCCTCCCGTGCCTCAGGTGTATCTTTTGTCTTCCCATACACGCCCAAGAAGCCTAGCAGGTTCACGCAAAGGTTCTTCGTCACGTGCATCACGTCGATTGAAGAGCGGACCTCTAGGTCTTTCCAGTAGGGTAGGTCCCAAAATATAGATTTCTTCTTCCACATGGGTGCTTGTCCCTCAGCGTCATTCGGAACAGCTAGTCCACCGGGACCCTTTCCAAAGATTACGTGTAAATCATTGACCATAGCAAGTACGTGATCACCGGTACGCATGGCGGGCTTCTTCCGGTGATCTGCCTCGCCTTTGAAATGCTTGCCTTTCTTTCGACATTGATGGTTGGTCGGAAGAAATCGATGATGGCCCAGGTACACATTCTTCCTGTATTTGTCCAGGTATATACTTTCAGTGTCATCTAAACAGTGTGTGCATGCGTGGTATCCTTTGTTTGTCTGTCCTAAAAGGTTACTGAGAGCGGGCCAATCGTTGATGGTCACGAACAACAACGCCTTTAGGTTAAATTCCTCCTGTCTGTGCTCATCCCACATACGTACACCGTTTCCATTCCATAGCTGTAAAATTTCTTCAACTAATGGCCTTAGGTACACATCAATTTCGTTGCCGGGTTGCTTAGGGCCTTGGATGAGAACTGGCATCATAATGAACTTCCGCTTCATGCACATCCAAGGAGGAAGGTTATACATACATAGAGTCACAGGCCAGGTGTTGTGATTGCTGCTCTGCTCCCCGAAAGGATTAATGCCATCCGCGCTTAAAGCAAACCATACATTCCTTGGGTCCTTTACAAACTCATCCCAGTACTTTATCTCGATTTTTCTCCACTGCGACCCGTCAGCGGATTCTCTCAACTTCCCATCTTTCTTTCGGTTCTCACTGTGCCATCGCATCAACTTGGCATGCTCTTCATTTCTGAACAGACGTTTCAACCATGGTATTATAGGAGCATACCACATCACCTTCGCAGGAACCCTCTTCCTGGGGGGCTCGCCGTCAACATCACCAGGGTCATCTCGTCTGATCTTATACCGCAATGCACCGCATACCGGGCATGCGTTCAGATCCTTGTATGCACCGCGGTAGAGGATGCAGTCATTAGGGCATGCATGTATCTTCTCCACCTCCAATCCTAGAGGGCATACGACCTTCTTTGCTGCGTATGTACTGTCGGGCAATTCGTTATCCTTTGGAAGCTTCTTCTTCAATATTTTCAGTAGCTTCTCAAATCCTTTGTTAGCCACAGCATCCTCTGCCTTCCACTGCAGCAATTCCAGTACGGTACCGAGCTTTGTGTTGCCATCTTCGCAATTGGGGTACAACCCTTTTTTGTGATCCTCTAACATGCGATCGAACTTCAGCTTCTCCTTTTGACTTTCGCATTGCGTCCTTGCATCGACAATGACCCGGCGGAGATAATCATCATCGGGCACATCGTCTGGTTCCTCTTGATCTTCAGCAGTTTCACCCGTTGCAGCATCATTGGGCACATCGTCTGGTTCCTCTTGATCTTCACCAGCTCCCCCCGTTGCAGCATCACCGTATTCAGGGGGCACATAGTTGTCATCGTACTCTTCTTCTTCGCCATCTTCCAGCATAACCCCTATTTCTCCGTGCCTCGTCCAAACATTATAGTGTGGCATGAAACCCTTGTAAAGCAGGTGGGAGTGAAGGATTTTCCGGTTAGAGTAAGACCTCGTATTCCCACATTCAGTGCATGGACAACACATAAAACCATTCTGCTTGTTTGCCTCAGCCCGCATCGAGAAACTCATGCATGCCCTTAATGTACTCGCAGGTGTGTCTGTCACCGTACATCCATTGTCGGTTCATCTGCGTGCATTATATATAATTAAGTGTCCAAATTAATAGAAGTTCATCATCACATTAAAACCAAAGTGCATACATAGTTCTCATCTAAGAACATATAGCTCTCCAGAGCATCTAATTAATTAAACCATACATTGAACTATGTAAAATATTTCAATGCGAAAACAAATGCGATCATAATCACAACCAAGGTAACAATTGATCCAACGGCATAATGATACCAAGCCTCGGTATGAATGGCATATTTTCTAATCTTTCTAATCTTCAAGCGCATTGCATCCATCTTGATCTTGTGATCATCGACGACATCCTCAACATGCAACTCCAATATCATCTTCTCCTCCTCAATTTTTTTATTTTTTCCTTCAACAAATTGTTTTCTTCTTCAACTAAATTTAACCTCTCGACAATAGGGTCGGTTGGCATTTCCGATTCACATACATCCTACATAAATAAAATCTATGTCACGTTGGTCGGCATAATTTTCATAAACAATAAATGAACCAATAGTTATAAAGATAATATATATACCACATCCGAATCATAGACAGGACGAGGGCCAACGGGGGCGGATACCAAAACCATCGCACTATATAAGATGCAATAATAAAAGTAAGAACATAATACAAGTATCTATGTAAACATACAAGTAAGAATATTTTTCCTTTCAGAAAAAAGATAAGAACAAGAGGCTCACCACGGTGGTGCCAGCGATGAGCTCGGCGCGGGTGATCGACGGCGGTGAAGACGGGGACGGGGCGTGACGGACCGCTAAACCTAGACAAATATTGTGGAAAATGGAGCTTGGAGGTCGAGCTTGGAGAGGAGAAAGCTTAAGTAGTGTGGCTCGGGCATTCCATCAAACACCTTGTGTGCATAGGAGGTGAGCTAGAGCACCACCAAGCCCTCTCCCCCTCGGCCAGAAAAAAACAGAGCAGTGTGCTCTGCTATCACGCGAGGGGGTAATATAGGCACCTCATTGGTCCCGGTTGGTGGCATGAACCGGGACTAAAGGGGAACCTTTGGTCCCGGTTCAAGCCACCAACCGGGACCAATGGTGGTGGGCCAGGAGCGAGGCCCATTGGTCCCGGTTCGTCCCACCAACCGGGACCAAAAGGTCCAGATGAACCGGGACCAATGGCCCACATGGCCCGGCCGGCCCCCTGAGCTCACGAACCGGGACCAATGCCCCCATTGGTCCCGGTTCTGGACTGAACCGGGACTAATGGGCTGACCCGGCCTGGACCAAAGCCCTGTTTTCTACTAGTGTTCGGCAAAGGTAGCGTGCCGAAAAATAACTTGTACCGTGTTGGTTCTAAGGACGATGTCAACACTCCATCGGCCAATTTGCATGTGCTTAGGGCAATAAATATATATCGGCCATTATTTGTTTGAATCCTTGATGCAAACTTGGGTGAATCCTTTTCAACTTCATTAAGAATCCAATGATAAAGTTCCATAGATATGTATCTCAAGGTCGTTCTCTGAACCATATTGTTCACCCTTTTGCTAGAATTTTGCAGATAATAAACAGTAAACTTTCTCAAATCCTTACTTTCGCCTGCATAAAAAATTCATTAGTGGCCGAAGCGGTGGACTTCAGTTCGGCCTTACCTCTGGTGACGAGACTATGCATCGGTTATTGATAGAAATGCAATACACCATGATTAACATAGTAGCCGGATGCTTGCTGTGCCAACTCTCTTGAATTGTCATGTCTAGAAATATGAACAATTTTAAAGCAACCCAAGGTAAATTTTGCATCTAGACATATCTCAAGATAAACTATAAGTGATTTGTCAAAACATTGATAACTCTTGGATATTTGTTATACTACTTGTAATGAATCACCGAAAGCCTCAATATGTATATCACCTATGGCAACCAAATGCTCCAAACTGAATAAAATTTCATATTCGGCTTTGATTATTGTGCAAAAATATTTTAAGCAGCATGAGGCTTCACAAAATAGCACCATATGGAGATATATAAACAACACTTACACCATGGCCATTGTTATGAAATTAAACATCGAAAATAATCTCTATAGTATTAGAAAGACAAGGGTAATATCATAACATGTACCTTGTCTCGGTCTCCAATTGTACTAAGGACGATGTTAGAATTCCACACCGGCCATGATTAGATAGTTTCTTAGGACGATAGTTAAGTATCGGCCATTACCATGAGATCCAAGTAGAACTCATCCACTACAGCAGGTATAGCCAAAATAAACAAATAAAATGGCAATAAAATATTTCGGCCCCTTTGTATTAGCAACAAAAATAAAACTAACCAAATGTATAGTGATTTGGTAATACCCTCTCATGATATAGAAAATTATGTTGCATTCATGGATCAAAATGAATCCATGGAGGGTAATTGATCATACCTAGGGATGAATTCCATGGCAACGGCATCAATGACATGGTTGAAGAAAATGGATGATGTGCTAACCGAAGATTTTGATGTTGTGATACACACCTTCGGCTTAATTGTTTGTTGCTTCCATCCTCCTCTTTCTTCACTTTTATTGTACTTGTTGCAATAGAAGCATGCAAATCATGTTTGTTATGATTGGTCCTCTTGGGAACCCATGCCATATTCTTCTGTCTCAGCTCTTGTGCGCTAAGATTTTGTAATTTCTTCTTTTGCCAATATGATAAGCCGAGTGGGCATGTCGGCTGTGATTTTGTTTCAACCAATGGCAACTTGTTTTGGGCCTTGTGCACCCTCAACCTCTTTTCTTCAGATTTGACACTCTGATTTTTATCAATTGATTGCTTCACTTCTTTGCCTTTTGTAGACAATGTCAACACTTTAATTGGCTCTTTGTTATTTGAGATCAAATCTAAATTAGCACACTTACGACCATCTCTTTTCATGCGGTAAACTTGCTTTACCACCTCTTTCTTCTTCCTTGAGCTCTGGACTGAATCCTTATGATTGAAACGGTCTTTGACACGTGATTGTTCAAATGTTGATCTTCTTGGAGTTGCATAGTATTGGTTAGATGGTCTAAAATACGATGGAGAATGTGCCCTTGTATCATACATGTCCCATGATGAATATGGATCTATATGAACATAGGGGGGCATCCACGGCATTGGCATTGGCGGCCAAAAATAAGGATATGAATATGTTGCATTAAAATTATCACTTTGCCAATATCTATCCTCATGTTTGCGCCTTGGGGGTGATCTTGGTTTCTTTGCATGATTTGGCCGATAAGCATTCTTCTCTTCACTCTTCTTTTGATATTTATCCAATAGTTCAGCGAAGGTGATTTTTGATCTCTTACGCTTGCGCTTATTTCGGCCTTTGTTTTCTTTTGGTTTGGTTTCATTGATCATTGGATTTGCTTGTTGCCCCCCAGTCCTTGGCGTCTCCATTGTAGCTTTGATGGAATTCTTTCCCTCAAGATTATGTTCATTATGCTCTTCAACAACTTCTTTACTTGAAAGCTCGATCCCATCACCTGTAATTTTTACCTTCTCTTTAAATGGATCGGCTTGAAGCAGCCGATGCAAAAACTTTCTGCCATCGGAACCAATCGGAATAGACTGGTCATCTCTTGGTGTCTCAACAAATTTCAATCGTCCTTTATCAATGGCCGATTTAACTATTTGACGAAACATATTGTAATCCTCAAAATTATGTTTGAACGAATGATGCAACCTATAATACATTCGTCCTTGAATTGATGGCTTAACATGGTGATCAAGAATTGTTATGTAATTATTTTTCAGCAACAAATCAAATATTTGATCACACATGCTTGAATTGAAGGCAAAACTTCTATTTTCTAGCCGATCTTGCTGTGAGAACGGCTTTGGAGTTAAGCAAACGAATGATTCAGATTTTGTATCACCCCATTCGGCTATGAATTTTATTATGAAGATTTTTCTAATATAATTACCCTTCTTCATGACCAAATCTGAAAACAGGTAAATTAATTGCTAGACATTCCTCTTCAAATATGTTGGGAGAGCGTGATGGTGGTGTGACTTGAAGAATATCTTGCTCCGCCTTCGGATAGCTCCCCAACGCCATGATCATCTTTCTCTTGATTTCGTGCATCATTAGTTCGAAGAACTTCGTCCACCAAGCTTTCTTCGGCCACTTGTTCTTGTTCTTGAAGCTCATCAATTTTTATGGCACGAAACTCATAGGGCAGGAAGTAGGTTCCATTAACTTCAGAAAAATCAAGCACCGCTGTTTTCCTATGCTTGCCATGCCCTTTCTCAATAATGCTTGCTTCTTTGGATTTGATGGACTCAGAATATATACTACTTGGTTCGGCTTTTTCAATAACTGGATTTTCTTTGTTACCTGAATCAATATCTTTATCTTTTTGAATTTGCAAGGCTTCTCGCTCTTGTCTAATTTTAGCCCACATCTCATCTTGGCGAGCTTTGAACCTTTCATCTCAATTTCCGTCCACTCCTCATGAGATTGCCCCCCAATACTTTCAGACTTTTCCGGCAATGAGGTGCCGAAACTTTGCAATTGTTTAGGGGGTACACTAGATGGTACAACACTGGGCGACTGCATCATTTGCACAACTCTAGCTTTTACTGCAGCAAAATCATGAGGCTTCCCGCCTTCTATTAGTTCCTGTTGAATGGAGTTGCACAAATCCCAAGAGAATGTAAGATTGTTCTCAACCACCCAGTCTGGATATGGTTGCCCCCCGATGCTTTTAGACTCTTTCGGCAATGAGATGTTGCCGAAATTCTGTAATTGTGTAGGGGGTACATGATATGACATGGTAGTAGGTGAAGGCATTTGTGCTCCTGCAGAAGTTTCACTTATTCGTCCATGACCATGAAGGTGCGGAGCCGAATTATGGACATCAACAGTTGCGTATGGTGCCAAACAATTAGTAGCATTAAGTGTAGCATATGATGTTTGAGGGTAATTGGCCAAATAACTAGTAGTAACATGGCCAATTCCCTTATCCACCGCCAAGTTTGGATTAACATACTGCAAGTTATTTGCTGATGAATAAAAACTTGAAACACTTTGCTGCATACCATTGGAAGTTCCTACATAGGGTGTTTCAACTTGATTAACCGAACTCATCATGTTATTCATCGGCATATAAATTTGTGGGGTTGCCGATGCATGGGAGTTGGGATACATATGTTGCATGTACTAGTATCATAAGAAGTTGAAACATGTAAATTACTTTGAATCGGCCTATGCACGTAATTAGATGCATTATTGAAAAAACTAGGGCTGGCCGATACAGTATAATCATTGAACGATCTAGTAACACCATATGAATTATTTGCATCTACAGTAGGGAATCGGGTATTCATATTACCTTTCTAGATTGCAAACCCTAGATGACGATCTCTTCGTAGCAAGAACGGGCTGGAGACCGTTCAAAGCTTGATCCCCAGCGGAGTCGCCAAAAAGTGTGTTCGCACACGAACACGTCACCGTGTACCCTCGACGCCGGGGGTGATGCACCGCAGCTCACGTCGAAGGAGACCCGTCCGAAAGCGTGGTACGCAAGACAATCCGGCGAGTGCTTTTGAGGACCTAAGACCCCACACGCCCGGGAGGGACCCCGTCAGGGCGCGCGGCGGCTATGGGTTGCCCGAGGTCGGCCTGACCGCCCCTAGGGCCTCGAGGTTTGCCGCCCTGCAATGAAGAAGAACGAATGAAGAACGAGGAAGAAGAATAACTAGGGTTAAGAAGAAAAGATAAAAGATAAAAAGTGGTAGATGATTTTGTCGATTGTGTGTTGTTCAATCGGCCGTCACTTCTTATCTATATAAGAGGCGGATGGACTTCCCGTACAATAAAAGGACTCTCCTAGCCGTCCAAATCATCAAAACCTAATAAAACACGGAGTATTCACGACCTCCGGCCCGGATGTCCGGCTCAAGGCCCGGATGATCCGGCCTAACCAAGTTTTCTGACAGTAGCTCATTAATCGGATTGTAACTTTTGCATACGAACTTGGATTAAGATGATTTTTATATTAAAATCAACCGCCTCGACGAGACGCACAACTTTGCTGTTGAACACTTTTTGATCTGAGGCCATCTGGAGGGTGTTTCGGGCCGTTTTCTAACATCTGCAGCAGAAAAAACTGTCCGGACGTCCGGACTTCTATTCGGACTGTCCGGCCTCCATCCGGATCATCCGGGACTGGACCCAGATCATCTGGCTTCAGCGCCAACCTTCTGGTGTCTTGATGCTCCAATTACCCAGATGATCCGGACGCCGGCCCGGATGATCCGGCCAAACATTGCTGCAGCGCACTGTTTTGCCTGTAACTTTTGCATGCGAACTCGGATGGGGACGATCTTTATATCAAAATCATCCGTTTCGACGAGACGAAGAACTTTGCAGTTGTAACTTTTTCCGTCAGAGAACATCTTGGTTAGGTTTCATGCCATTTTCTAATCTGGTGTCAATACGAGCATCTCTAAGATTGTCATAACTTTTGCATCCGAGCTCCGTTTTGGACCATCTATATATTTATTCCCGTCGGCTTGAAGAGAGTCATCCAATGGTGACATGAAATCATGAATTTGACATCATCTCATTATAGTCTCAAGTTACTATTTGCGATCATGCCATTTTTTAGCGTCAACATACAGTAGCATGTGCTGCATGTGGTCCTTTGTTAAGTTAGAGGCATGCTTTAGCTTAGAATTTTTTTTCAGCGTAGTTGATCGTCTTATCTCATATTTTCAGTTTTTCTACAACGTCTTAAGTTGAAGAATTTTTTATGCAAAGAGAGGTATACTTGTACATCGGGAGACCTTTCCGAGGTTACTGTATCATTCTCTTCTAATCTTATAAGGATTAGTTCTTCCCGACAATGTTAGTCGTATCTGTTTCTAGGCTATCTTCTAATATGATTGTCGTGGTACCTCCTTTTTTCTGCAAATTATCTTACTACCCCTCAATCAAAATGTCAAAATTAAAGGCCTAGACACTAAGTACTAAGCATTAATTATCTTTTTCATTCTCCATAATTAGTCCAAAAATACTACTACCTCCGTTCCTCAACATATGTCTTTTTAAAGATTCCACTACGGGCTACATATGGAGTAAAATGAGTGAACCTACACTCTAAAAAATGTCTATATACATCGGTATGTAGTTCGCAGTGGGATCTCTAAAAGGACTTATATTTAGGAACGGAGGAAATAATTATCTTGCTTGGCAGGAATCATCAACATTGCACCGCCAACCTAGAAAAGCAGCATCCAGTCAATAGAATTTTTTGCTTTAACAACTTCCAGAGGAGTTCCCTCTTGGTACGCTTTTATATATGTCTACTTTAGACTATTATTATTTCTTTCAATTACAAAGCAAGATGGCATTTTTGCTTACTCACACATATTTGGTACCTCCAAGATTTTTTGTTTCTTCCTCTAATAAGAAATTACATTCCTTTGGGTGCATGGGTTCATTTTAAGAAGAACAATTTTTTTACTAAAATTGCTATTACATTTTAGTTCATTATAGATGTCTTTCAAAAAAAATATCTTGCAAACCACTTGATCTGTGAGCTTCGAGAAATGGGTTAAGGGAAGAGATCTGATGTGTGTGGACAATTGCCTAAAAAATTTGTGTAGCTTTTTATTCTGTACTAAAGCTTTTGGTAATTGAATTCAATTTTAGTTTTTTTTCAGTTTTATGATCCTGATTTGTTTTCATAGTTACAACTTTAAGACCAATGTACATATGAGCAAATTTATATCGATGAGAACACATAAATGCTATCTTTCAACAATTCCACCTGGATAAAATAGAACAAGTATGCAGGAAGAAATCATGTGTTTTCCAACATATGCTGGACTCATGTTTTTTAATCGTTTGGCAAAACGGCAGGATTATATACACCATACTTATCTCTCTAGCATTCAATAATTATGCACCAAATTAAAGAAAGTAAAAAGCAGTTTTGTTTATTCATTTTATTTGTAATATTATGTGTTCCCCCAATTATATTTATATTCCCAATATACTTGGAGAGTTAACAAATAGAGGAACTGCTTGGGAATGTTACATGAATGTACCGTTACTAAAAGAAACTACCGTCTTTTAAATAGTACACTTTCAAGAGCTTAATACAAAGTCTCTGAATTTGCAATTAATTCCATTTCACTATGTATAACTAATGTTTCCGCAATTCCATGGAGCTATTGTCAAAATGACTAGCCCGTGCGGATGCACGGGTTGTCGACTAGTTAAACATAACTGATATACTGACATGTAAAAATGGTGTCTCTATTTTTGCAGGACATGTTCATAGGTGGGACGGACACATCATTCATAGTGCTGGATTGTGCAATGGCTGAGTTAATCCAAAATCCAGAGGTGATGACCAAGCTCCAAGCTGAGGTGAGGAGCGTAGCAGAGGGGAAGGAAATGGTTACAGAAGAGGATCTGAGTGGCATGATCTACCTCAAGGGTGTTATCAAAGAGACGCTCCGGCTACACAGTCCCGTGCCGCTCTTCGTGCCCCACCTCTCCACGGCTGACTGCAACGTAGAGGGATACACCATACCATCTGGTACCCGTGTGATCATCAATGGATGGGCTCTAGCAAGGGACCCTGCCTACTGGGAGAGCGCAGAGAAGTTCATGCCCGTGCGCTTCATGGAAAATGTTGGAAGCACCATGATTCCTGACTACATGGGAAACAATTTTCATTATTTGCCTTTTGGTACTGGACGAAGGGTGTGCCCAGGTATGAACTTTGGAATGGCCACTGTTGAGATAATGTTGGCAAATCTCATGTTCCACTTCAACTGGGATCTACCTGCAGGGACAGTAAAAATCAATATGACGGAGTCCTTCGGCGTCACAGTGGGTCGCAAGGAAAATCTCATTCTTGTCCCAGCACTTGCGCAAAAACAAGTTTAAACGGGGTCATGCTATATAAGACTACAGTGTATGTTGGATGTATGCTTGATTACCTACTTTTCAGATTGCAATCACTGTTGTTGTATGCATAGATATTGTGCCTTTGTTGTAAGCATTAACATATGGGTTTCACAGTGCACTATGATATATTGAAATAATGGGTACGGTGTCGGAAAAGGCCGAGGGGAAAAATTGTTTACACGATCCCATCGCTGGCATGCAATTGTCGCTGAGATGGACCTGGAGCTGCTTGTTGTTGCACTAATAGCAATCTATCCAAGTTCCCAGCAGCGCTGAGCTGTTTTACATTTTTTGAGTGGCTTGCAGGGTACAGTTTTGATTTTTGGAGTTGTAAGTATTTCATGTAATGAGAGCCGAAAAAGACCAAACACGTATTGCTATTTTTTACTTTATTCTTTCACGAAAATTATAATATGAAATAAAATTAAGATTAGGAGTCTAGAACATTGACGATTGGATCAGTAGTTTCTATTTGCTATATTGTGCACATCTCAGAAGAATACTATGTAAGTTGCCTGAAATTTATTGGGTAAGTCAATTTTTTAACCGTTGATTTTTTTTGTCAAGATTTGGGCTGTTTTTTTTTTTCTTTTGTCAATTTTCATGGCTTCCAGGGCTGAAGGTTTCTCTATTGGCCTTGAAGCCCGTTACTCATTCCCTATTTCTTCTATTTGTATTAGTTTTTCTTTTGTTTATGTTTTCTTTTCCATTCGGTTTTCTTCTTCTATGTTGGTATTTTTTGGATGTTGGGTGAGTGTGAACATATACACTCAAGTACAATACAATATGTGTGTAAATTATACTAGAGTGTAAAAATGCAATATTATATGCTTGTTCTTTGCGTCTATACCAATATAAAAAGACCCAAATGGGCAGATCCAACTAATCTCAGCCATCGAACTAAGTTAATCCAACGACCTAGACTGCTCCAATGGCGAGTATTAAACATGTTTAACGTGCAATTAATATCATACCAAATATTGCACTAATCACAGAATTAACACACAGATAATAGCATACCTAAAATCCGCGTGCAATATATTGCCTAAATATTTAACGTGCGTTGCACGTGGGCATCTACTAGTATTACAAAAGGTATAGTTTCAATGCAAAGTTGTGTGCAAGTTTTGTTTTCTCTTAAAAGGTAATACCAGTGCCCCTAATTCATTCTTCCTTACAAAGCTTAATTATTTTTATTATGTGTAAAAAAATTAATTCATTTTTAAGTTTACTAATACCAATGCCACTAATTCATTTTTTCTCAGGAAACATATTTTTCCCAAAAAACGCACTATTATATACCTATTCTTGCATAATATAGAAAAGCATGTTTTTTTGTAAACTGTGTGCAAATTTTGTCAAAAAAACATGCTTTATATACTTTATATATTCCCGAAAAATGCACTATTATATACTTGAGGATTGGATCGGCCGTCTTCTCGGTGATGTATTGAATGATTATTGCAAAGTTGTACGGCAGATTTGTTGTCGACGCGAAGTTCGGCCTAGAGAGGGTCCTCCTTCAATAGATCACCGAGAAGACGGCCGATCCAAACTCCCTAACAGGCGGCAGTCACGGCAGCTATGAACCCCGACTCGCACCATGAGAGTACTCAAAACTGTTTTTGAGGCTGCCAGCTGATCGGGGAGGAACCGTAGAAGAACAACATTCGCGATGTGCTCTTGCTATCATCTATGTCTCCTCCCATATCTGCATCACTGAACTGAATCCAACGATGAAGCTTCGGCTTCGCCTTGGCCTCCTTGCACCGGCAGCCATGGAAGCGGGTGCCTGCCACGTACCCGACCATGAATGCTATATCCGGCTGGGTGCGCACCAGGTAGCGGAGCATGCCAACAAGGCTCCGGGAAAGCGCCGCATCTGCTGGCGGGCTGGTGCTTGACCTGTGAAACGATGGGTTAAGCGTATACCCTAGGTAGGGACGCGTGCGTGTTAAATTGGGCACGAGGCCATCGAGATTACAGAGAGAGGTTTGGGGGGTTAGGATCGATCTCATCTATCTACAGGATAACTACAACATCAGTAGAGATCGATCCTACCTGCCTAACCAACACGCAAGACATACGCACGCTTACAACGTAATATACACGGTTTATACATATACCGTGTATATATAGAGAATACAACGTTTAACACTCCCCCTCAATCACAACTATCCAAGTTGAGATTGTGCCTGAAAGCTTCTAACTGCCGCAGAGTGAGTGGCTTGGTAAAACCATCTGCTACCTGATCACCAGTAGGAATAAACCTGATATTCAACAGCTTGTCAGCCACTCGTTCGCGGACGAAATGATAATCGATCTCGATATGCTTTGTCCTGGCATGAAAAATAGGATTGGCAGATAGGTATGTAGAACCAAGATTATCGCACCAAAGTGAGGCTGCATTTGGATGATGAATACCCAATTCTGTCAACAAGTTCTGAACCTAGATTACTTCAGCAGTTGCATTAGCTAAAGTCTTATACTCTGCCTTTGTGCTTGATCGAGAAACAGTGGGTTGCTTACGAGCACTCCACGAAATCAAGTTACTGCCAAGAAAAACTGCAAACCCCCCTGTGGACCTTCTGTCATCAGGACAACCTGCCCAATCCGCATTTGAAAAAGCACTTACAAGCATTGAATCTGATTTGCCAAGTCTGAGTCCATGATCCTTAATTCCTTGCAGATACCTTAGGATCCTTTTTACTGTAGTCCAATGTACAGTAGTAGGGGCATGTAAGAACTGACAAACTTTATTGACTGAATAAGAAATATCTAGTCGAGTCAATGTCAAATATTGTAAAGCTCCTACAATGCTCCTATACCTGGTGGCATCCTCTGCGCTAAGTACCTCCCCATCATGAAGAGACAATTTTTCAGAGGTAGACAATGGTGTGGACGATGGTTTGCAACCTTTCATCCCATCCTTTGAAGAATTTCTTGCACATACTTTCCTTGTGAAAGCACAATACCATTTGGCACAATCTTCACCTCAATCCTGAGAAAGAAATGAAGACTACTCAAGTCTTTGAGAGCAAACTCCTTATTCAAGTCCTTGAGAAGGGCCTCAACTGCTTTAGATGAGGAACTTGTAACAACAATATCATCAACATAAATGAGCATAAAAATAGTAATCCCATGACGATGGTAATAGAATAATGATGTATCACCCTTGGAAGGAAGGAAACCTAGTGACTGCAACTTCAATGACAGGCGTGAGTACCAAGCTCTAGGTGCTTGTTTTAGTCCATACAGTGCCTTATCAAGCCTAGAAACATGACGTGGAAATTTTTGATTTTCATACCCAGGAGGTTGTCTCATAAACACTTCCTCTTTGAGAACACCATGCAAGAACGCGTTCTTAACATCTAGCTGTCGAATGCACCAATTTCTAGACACTGCAACTGAAAGGATCAACCGAATAGTAGCAGCCTTTACTGCAGGACTAAATGTGTCCTCGTAATCAATTTCATACCTTTGCTTGAACCCTTTGGCTACTAGGTGTGCCTTGTACCTGTCAACAGTACCATCAGATTTCCTTTTTACTTTATAGACCCACTTACAGTCAATAATGTTCCTCCCTCTAGCTGGTGGAACAAGATGCCAAGTTCTATTTTTTTATAAGGGCAGCAAATTCCTCATCCATGGCCTCCTTCCATCGTGGATCACCAAGGGCTTCACTAACACTTTGCGGTTCACCTGTGGCACAAAAAGAACCCCAACGTACACAGCCATCATTGTGAAGTTTGGGTTTAATTATACCACTCTGTGATCTGGTGCGGAAGCGTTCAGGAGGAGGCGAAGCCGGGCGAGAAAGGTGCTGTTGGAGCCGATTGGATGAAGATGACACATCGGATCCAGTAGCCACAGAAGATCCGCTGGGGTGCAACTCCTGTAGAGATGCGCCGGTGCAGCCAGCCGCCTCTCCCACGCTGCCAATTGGCGCATCCAGGGACGCATCGGAGGATGCGGCCCCACCTGGGCCACGCGAAGAGGACCCAGCTGCGTCCTCCTGCAGTGGCAGCCGACCAGAGCCACGTGCGGGGGGGCCCGCCTGGCCCGACCGCGGGAGCGGCCCGCTGAACCGAGGCGTCCAGCGCCCGACCAGAGCCACGTGTGGGAGGCCCACCTGGCCCCGCCGCGGGGTCGTCCAGCCTGGGCGACGAATTGAAGGCGGGCGTGGATTCCATAGGCGATCCTCCTGCGCCTGACACGGCAGATCCCGAGGGGATTCGCCCGCCCGAATCCACACGGGGATCGGAGCCGGGATCATCTGTGGCTGCCCCTGTGGAGTCCGAGTCCAGCATAAAATCATAGCCGGTTTCACCTGTTGCTTCCATATTTTCCTGCACACTTTCAGCAAAGGCATTATGCGACATGGACACATGATCATTAGGTTCTTCTGCACCCCCCAGGAACAAATTGTGGAGATGGGAGAAGGTGGGAGGGAAGAAGAACAAGCTCTTTTCGGAGTTGGGCGCCGGCGTTTGGGTGAAGTTGTGCAAAAGGAAAAACTTGTTCATCGAACACTACATCTCTAGAGACATACACACGGCCAGTAGACACGTCCAAACATTTGTAGCCCTTATGAATACTACTATACCCTATGAACACACATTGCTTAGAGCGAAATTCGAGCTTGTGTTTGTTGAAGGGGCGTAGGTTTGGCCAAACGGCACAACCAAAAATACAAAGGAAAGTGTAGTTTGGTTTTGTGCCGAACAAACGCTCTAGTGGAGTTTGATTATGAATGACTCGACTAGGGACATGATTGATAAGATAGACAGCCGTGAGGAAAGCCTCATCTCAAAACTTGAGAGGCATATAGGCATGAGCGAGCAAGAAAAGGCCAACCTCCACTATGTGCCTATGTTTGCGTTCAGCGGATCCGTTCTGCTAGTGTGCATGGGGGCACGACACATGGTGCGTGATGCCTATGCGCTCAAAAAACGAATAGAGTTTTTGGTATTCGCCACCCCAGTCCATTTGCATAGTAAGGATTTTGCGATCAAAAAGACGTTCAACATGTTGTTGAAAGAGATGAAACTTCGCAAAAACATCAGATTTATTCTTAAGCAAGTAGATCCAACTGAACTTACTAAAATCATCAATAAAGCTAACATAGTATTTTTGCCTGCCAACAGAGACGGGTCCAGGACCCCAAACACCTGGAAAAAACTAGCTCTAAAGGAGCTTTTGACTCATTAGTGGAACGAGCATAAGGGAGCTGATGGCTCTTGGCCATTTGAGATGAATCACACATAAGGAGGTGATCTTTTTTATTGGACACTGGAAGACTAAAATCTCAAAGAATTTTCTGGACCACCGGGAGAGTAGGGTGCCCTAGGCGTTTGTGCCATCTTGATGTAGATGGCTTGACCACACTGAGAGCTTGTCGGGTAGGTGCATCATGGCGACCAGACACAAGAAATAGGCCACCTCTACTCTTGCTTTGAAGAACGGTTCTCTGGGTGGCTCGGTTCTTAACAAAGAAAATTTCAGGGTAAACTTCAAGAAAAGCATTGTTATCTCTAATAAGTTTGTAGGCAGAAAGAAGACTCTGATCAGATTGTGGTGCATGAATGATATTGTTAAGTTTTAAGGAGCCATGAGGGGTGGTGAGAACCGAATGACCAATGTGCGCAATGTCCATACCTTGTCCACTTGCAGTATGGATTTGATCTGTGCCGGTGTAGCGGTCGCGAACGGCGAGTTTCTCCAACTCTCCGGTGACGTGGTCGGTTGCACCGGTGTCAAGGTACCAGTTCGTGTCCACCCCATAGGAGTGAACAAAATTGGCCAAGCGGTTTCCACCTCCACCTCCTCTGCCCGCAGGGTTGCGAACGTTGTTGTTGAAGCCGCGGTCGAAGCGTTTCTTGCAGCGCCACGCTCCATGTCCTTCCAGCTTGCAGATCTGACACTTCTCGCGGTCACCGCGGTCACCACCTCCTTGCTGCGGCGCACCGCCGCCGCCCGGGTTGTAGCTGCCCGCATTGTTGTTGTTGTTGAAGCCGCGGGCGCCACCACCACCGCCGCCACCATTGCCGCCAGCGGGGCGGCTGTTGTAGTTGCCACCGCCGCGACCACCGCCCCTGGCCGCGAGGTTGGCGGAGTAGGACGCAGTCTGGGCGGCGATGCGGGCTTCTGCCGACAGCAGCAGCGAGAAGAGCTTGTTGAGGCCGATCGGCTGCTCGATAGCCGTGCGGGTGGAGATTGCAGAGACAAACCCATTGTAGTCGGGATCGTGCAGGAATCCTTGCAGGATGTGGTCGACGACGTCGTCCTCATCGAGTGGCTTGTCGGCGGATGCAAGCTCGTCAGCGATGCCCTTCATCTTGGTGAAGTAGGATGCAGCGGAGAGATCACCCTTGCGGGTGTGCTCGAGTTGTGAGCGGAGTTGGATCACCCTTGCCCCGGACTACGACGAGAAGCTCTGCAAGACTGCAACAGCGCCGCACAGAGAGTAGCGGACGTGGTGCACGTACTGACCTGCATCAAGACTTCTCGAGATAGAGATGCGATCAGAAAGGTGAGAACCTGCTGATCCTGGGTGACCCATATTGCATGCTCGGGGTTGGGCGCGGAGGTAGACTCCTTCTTGCCGGCGACGTCCTTCTCCATGACGATCACAGCGGACAGCTCCTTGACGGAGCCGTCGATGAAGCCGGTCATCCCTGCCGCCTTGATGTGCGGCAGGATTTGTGCCTTCCATACAAGGAAGTTCTCGCGGGTGAGTTTCTCGGTTATGGTGTGGCCAAGGGAAGCAATGGAGGGCACTACCATGGCTACGGCGGAGGAGGAGGAGCTCGACATGGCTAGATGAGATGAAGAGAAAGGGCTCTGTATACCATGTGAAACGATGGGTTAAGCGTATACCCTAGGCAGGGACGCGTGCGTGTTAAATAGGGCACGAGGCCATCGAGATTACAGAGAGAGGTTTCGGGAGGTTAGGATCGATCTCATCTATCTACAGGATAACTACAACATCAAGAGAGATCGATCCTACCTGCCTAACCAACACGCAAGACACACGCACGCCTACAACGTAATATACATGGTTTATACATATACCGTGTATATACAGAGAATACAACGTTTAACATGACCTGTCTCCATGGGAGTATGGCTGGGTTGCGGTCCTCTCCAACGTTTCTTGGAATTTTGCTAGTAGGCCTTTGGCCCAAAGCCCAACTAAAATTCTGAAATTCTCTTGGCCCATTCATGCACACATGTGAGTGGAGTGAGTGAGGCTAAAGTTTAGTCCCACCCCGGAAGTTGAGAGAGAGTTGCACCTCTTTATAAGGTGAGCTCTTCTACCACTTGTATGAGCATGAGAAGAGGAGATCTACACGTGCGCTCCTCCTCCTCGCTCGCCTCGCCATGCCACGCCTCGTCAGACGCGCCGCGGGTTGCGGGATTGAGCCGAGCCGAGGACAGAGCTATGCACGTTGTCTATATTTTTGCTGCATGGGAAAATTAATGAGTCATTAATTAATAATTAACGAACGCGTTAATTACTGAACCGTTTCCGATTCTTTTGGATCGTGACGACTCGGACGTGGGGTTTACTCCCACGACCTACCCGGCCTGCACTATATAGTCAGGCAGACGTCTACCCTAGCCGCCGCCGCTTCGTATGGTTTCTCACCACCGTTCCAGATCATTGCGCCGCCAAGCAAGTCTTCTCCATCCCTCCTTCCAGCGTGCACCGCGAGAAGGGACAGCAGGCCTCCAGAACCCCGCCTCTCGTGATCCTGTATGGGAGAGGGGCGATCAGGTTTTTGGGGAGCGCACTCGCGCGACTGCTGGCAGCGAACGACGACTTCTTCCCCGACCTCGGCAACCTCGTCCTCGACGACATGGGCGACAACGCCAACGCCGGCGGTGCTGCACCCGCTGCACCGTATGTGATTCTATCCTTCCTGTTCGAGATCGTGGTAGAATTCTTGCTTCTAGTATGTGCCCTAGATGTGATATGTTCATCTGCTATGCTAGTTCGCATGATTAGTTTAATCTCTGCTGTTGTGGTCATGATTTATCTTCTGCTTATTCGGATTAAATCTCGTAGTAATTTGCTCATATTTCCAACAATCCAAAAACCTAATTATAGGCAATTTACTCCGAGTGGTTTTGTTGCGCATCTGAAGCCGCCTGCCTTTAAGGGGGCGCAATATAAGAGGTGGCGCACGAGAGCAGTCTACTGGTTTCAGACCATGGGCTGCTATGATGCCACCAAGGGCAAGCCTGAGGGCTATCTTAATCCAGCACAGCTGGAAGCTTTTGAGAAGATCGATACCCTCTTTAAAGGCGCTCTTCTGAGTGTTCTTGATGACTCCATTGTGGATTCATATATGTCGTTTGACAACGGCAAGGACATGTGGGTTGCGCTCGAGGCCAAGTTTGGTGCCTCGGACGCCGGCACCGAGTTGTACGTCATGGAGCAATTCTATGACTACAAGATGACTGATGAGCGCCCTGTTGTACAGCAGGCTCATGAGATACAGTCGCTCGCAAAAGAACTTGAGTGCTTCAAGTGTGTGTTGCCGGACAAATTTCTTGCCGGAGGCATCATTGCCAAGCTTCCACCTTCGTGGAACAATTTTGCTACTTCCCTGAAACACAAGAGACAGGAGTTTTCCGTTGCGGATCTCATTGGTACTCTTGATGTTGAAGAGAAGGCGAGAGCAAAGGACACGCGTGCTCGAGTTGCTGAGGGAGGTTCTAGTGCCCACATGGTACAGAAGAAGAACTCTCAGCCCAACAAGTTCAAAAACAATAAGAACAAAACTCAGGGCAAAGGCAAGTTTGATACAAAGAACAAGCCATCACATTCTACCAACTTCAAGAAGAATTCTCATAAGAAGGGGAAGGGACTTTGCCATGTCTGCGGTGATCCTAATCACTGGGCTCCGAAGTGTCCTAACCGCTTTGAGGAGCTCGAACATGAGAAGAGCGGCAAGTCCGCTAATGTTGTCATCGGTGATACTGATATGAAGGAATCAGGGTACGGTATTTTTCCTACCATCCTTTCAGTATTTCAATCCCCTGATTGGTTAATTGACACCGGTGCCAATGTACATGTTTGTGCTGACGCCTCCATGTTTTCTTCTTACCAGGCAATAGGGACTTCACCCGTGCTGATGGGGAACGGGTCACATGCCATCGTTCGAGGTGTTGGTACGGTCGATCTGAAGTTTACTTCGGGGAGACTGTGTGTCTGAAGAACGTTCATCATGTGCCGTCCATCAATAAAAATCTCGTTAGCGGTTCCCGTTTATGTCGAGATGGTTTTAAGTTGGTTTTCGAATCCAATAAAGTTGTAATTTCTAAGTGTGGACAATTTGTTGGAAAAGGCTATGAGTGCGGAGGCTTGTTCCGTCTATCTTTGTCAAATATTTGCACTAAAGTTATTAATAATGTTTGCCACAATAATGAGTCTGATATTTGGCATTCACGACTCTGTCATATTAACTTTGGTTGCATGACGCGGTTAGCCAATATGAGTTTAATTCCGAAAATCTCTACTGTCAAAGGCTCCAAGTGCCAAGTATGTGTGCAAGCTAAGCAACCTCGCAAGTCCCATAAGACTGCAGAGGCAAGAGACTTGGCGCCACTTGAGCTTATACATTCTGATCTTTGTGAGATGAATGGCGTGTTGACAAAAGGTGGAAAGAGATACTTCATGACATTGATTGATGACTCCACTAGATATTGTTATGTGTATCTTCTGAAATCAAAAGATGAGGCTTTGACTTTCTTTAAAAACTATAAAGCTGAGGCAGAGAACCAACTTGATCGAAAAATTAAACGGCTTAGGTCCGATCGTGGTGGAGAGTATTTTTCCAATGAATTTGATCCGTTTTGTGCGGAACATGGTATAATCCATGAGAGGACGCATCCCTACTCACCCCAATCAAATGGGGTAGCCGAAAGAAAGAACCGAACTCTAACTGATATGGTTAACACCATGTTAGACACTTCGGGTCTATCAAAGGAATGGTGGGGGGAGGCGCTAATGATTGCGTGTCATGTCCTAAACCGAGTTCCCACAAAGCATAAGACCATGACTCCATTTGAGTAATGGGAAAGGAAAAGGTTGAAACTCTCTTACCTACGTACTTGGGGTTGTTTGGCGAAAGTCAATATACCAATTCCCAAGAAGCGCAAGCTTGGACCAAAAAACGGTGGATTGTGTTCTTCTGGGCTATGCTTTTCATAGCATCGGCTATAGATTTTTGATAATAAAATCTGAGGTATTCGACATGCATGTTGGTACGATTATGGAATCAAATGATGCAACTTTCTTTGAGGACATATTTCCTATGAAGGATATGTCGAGTTTATCAAATCAGGAGATACCTACTCCATCTAGTGAGGAATTCACTGTAATTCCTGAACCCACCATTGCGATGGAACACGTTGAGAATCCTGTTGAGGGTAACAATGGAACTCCTATGAGGAGTAAGAGACAGAGGACTGCAAAGTCTTTTGGTGATGATTTCATTGTGTACCTCGTGGATGACACACCCAGGACTATTTCAGAAGCCTATGCATCTCCTGATGCTGACTACTGGAAGGAAGCTGCATGTAGCGAGATGGATTCCATCTAAGCTAACGGTACCTGGGAGATCACTGACCGTCCTTATGGGTGCAAACCTGTAGGATGTAAGTGGGTGTTCAAGAAGAAGCTTAGACCTGATGGTACTATTGAAAAGTACAAGGAACGGCTTGTGGCCAAGGGTTATACCCAGAAAGAAGGTGAAGACTTCTTTGATACTTACTCACCCGTGGCTAGACTGACCACAATTCGGGTGCTACTATTACTGGCAGCCTCACATGGTCTTCTCGTTCATCAAATGGACGTTAAGACGGCTTTCCTCAATGGAGAGTTGAAGGAGGAAATTTACATGGATCAGCCAGATGGTTTTGTAGTACCTGGTCAAGAAGGAAAGGTGTGCAAGTTATTAAAGTCTTTATATGGCCTTAAACAAGCTCCTAAGGAGTGGCATGAGAAGTTCGAAAGAACATTAACTGCTGCCAGCTTTGTAGTAAACGATGGTGACAAGTGCGTGTACTATCGCTATGGTGGGGGCGAAGGAGTTATTCTTTGTCTGTATGTCGACGACATATTGATCTTTGGAATCAAACTTGATTTAATCAAGGAGGTTAAGGATTTCTTATCTCGCTGTTTTGAGATGAAGGATCTAGGAGTAGCTGATGTTATCTTAAACATCAAGCTGTTGAGAGATGAGAATGGTGGGATCACACTGCTTCAGTCTCATTATGTGGAAAAGGTCTTGAGTCGTTTTGGGTATAGCGACTGCACGCCTTCTCCAACTCCATATGATGCTAGTGTGTTGCTTCGAAAGAATCGACGGATTGCTAGAGATCAACTGAGGTATTCTCAGATTATTGGCTCGCTTATGTATTTGGCGAGTGCCACGAGGCCTGACATCTCTTTTGCTGTGAGCAAGCTGAGTCGGTTTGTGTCAAAACCGGGAGATGATCATTGGCATGCGCTTGAGAGAGTTATGCGCTATTTGAAAGGCACCGCGAGCTATGGGATTCACTACACCGGGTATCCAAGGGTACTGGAGGGTTATAGTGACTCAAACTGGATATCTGATGCTGATGAGATTAAGGCCACAAGTGGTTATGTTTTTACACTTGGTGGTGGCGATGTTTCCTGGAAGTCTTGCAAGCAGACCATCTTAACGAGGTCAACTATGGAAGCAGAACTCGCAGCATTAGACACTGCCACTGTTGAAGCAGAGTGGCTTCGTGAACTCTTGATGGACTTACCTATGGTTGAAAAACCGATACCCCCTATCCTGATGAACTGTGATAATCAAGCTGTGATCGTCAAGATAAACAGTTCTAAGGACAATATGAAGTCCTCAAGGCATGTGAAGAAGAGACTAAAATCTGTCGGAAAATTGAGGAACTCCGGAGTTATTACGTTGGATTATATCCAAACATCGAAAAACTTGGCAGATCCCTTCACAAAGGGTCTATCACGTAATGTGATAGATAATGCATCGATGGAGATGGGTTTGAGACCCATCGCATGAGTTGTCCATAGTGGTAAACCACTCTATGTGATCGGAGATCCCGTGAAGTAGAAGTGGGAGACAAGCTGTTGGTCAGCTGGGAGGAGAGTATCCCTATATTAATTATCCCACTCCGTGAAGATGCAATACTCTCCTGATCTACATGGCAGGTTGATACTTATCTTAATGTGTTCCAAGTGGCTTATTCGGGTAAGCAGAGATGTTGTCCTGCAGAACATCTTCTAAGGAACACACCTATATGAATTTGACTGTTAACGTCGCAGTCTGTGAGAATTGGGTGTTCTCTAATAAATTCATGAAAGGCCCTGGAGTATGACGTATACGCTCCACCCGCGGGGAAGCCTTGCGGCAGCCCAGTATCGGTCAAGAATTTGTGTGAAACTAGTTTCACAGAAAACTTGTAGTTCAAGGCATAGTCCACTATTCAAGTTGTGATCTAGTGTAGCATAAATTTCTAAGTGGAAGTTCAACTTCACAGTCTCCACTAAGCACCGATATATAAAACAATGTTTTGGAACTAAATGATGAGATGTGCCAATGAGACTTTGTGGGGGATTGTTGGAATTTTGCTAGTAGGCCTTTGGCTCAAAGCCCAACTAAAATTCTGAAATTCTCTTGGCCCATTCATGCACACATGTGAGTGGAGTGAGTGAGGCTAAAGTTTAGTCCCACCCCGAAAGTTGAGAGAGAGTTGCACCTCTTTATAAGGTGAGCTCTTCTACCACTTGTATGAGCATGAGAAGAGAAAACCTACACGCGCGCTCCTCCTCCTCGCTCGCCTCGTCACGACTCGCCGTGGGTTGCGGGATTGAGCCGAGCCGAGCCGCCGCCGCTTCGTATGGTTTCTCACCACCGTTCCAGATCATTGCGCCACCAAGCAAGTCTTCTCCATCCCTCCTTCCGGCGTGCACCGCGAGAAGGGACAGCAGGCCTCCGGAACCCCGCCTCTCGTGATCCTGTACGGGAGAGGGGCGATCAGGTTTTTGGGGAGCGCACTCGCGCGACTGCTGGCAGCGACGACTTCGCGAATGACGACTTCTTCCCCGACCTCGGCAACCTCGTCCTCGACGACATGGGCGACAACGACAACGCCGGCGGTGCTGCACCTGCTGCACCGTATGTGATTCTATCCTTCCTGTTCGAGATCGTGGTAGAATTCATACTTCTAGTATGTGCCCTAGATGTGTTATGTTCATCTGCTATGCTAGTTCGCATGATTAGTTTAATCTCTGCTGCTGTGGTCATGATTTATCTTCTGTTTATTCGGATTAAATCTCGTAGTAATTTGCTCATATTTCCAACAACGTTGTCCTTAATTAGAAGGATCTTGGCAGCGTACACAGCCTGATGCATGGTGATGAAGCCATTGCCTTAGATGTACCTTGATGCCAACGTAAAAGCTTAGCCTGCCGAGGATCTTGAAGAGCATGAGCATCTCCTGCTTGAACCGATCAACATCGCCTTGATGAGCGCTTATAATCAGCAAATCATTGGCATATACTCCAACCATTAGCAAGGCTGTCTCTCCACGGACAGAGACAGCGTGCTCGGATTTGTTAGGCAATAAGCCACCGCGGGCTCGGACGCGTGCGTGCGTGTGTGCGCGCGCTGGGTGCATCGGGTCCGGCCCGTGGCAGGCTCGGGTGTGTGCGTGTGTGCCCAAGGGAGCGTGCGTGTGTGCGTGGGTTAGTTGGCGAAAGACTAGGGAGAGGTGACCATGTCGGGCATAGGGATCGGCCGCGGTGACCGCGTGCGTGCGCGACGTGGCAAGTGGGTGAGAGGGTGCGTCGGAGCGCAGCCTAGCATGTCAGTGCATGTGGGTATAAAACCCCACCCTCTCTTGTGTATTCATTACCCAGATTAAGTTCATGCTCGAGGAACGCAGACTTTACGTCCATGTGGTGCATCTCCCACCCGTGACTCGCGGCGAGAGCGATCAGCAGGCGGGCAGACTCCAAGCGCGCCACCAGTGCAAATACTTCATCAAAGTCCACCCCGGCATGTTGCACGTAGCCTTTGGCGACGAGGCTGGCTTTCTGCCGCACTACTTCTCCAGCAGCGTTCTTTTTTACTTTGAAGACCCACTTCAATCCGATCGGCCAGTGTCCTGTAGGGAGGTTAGTTAGAGACCATGTCGCGTTCTCCTTGATGGAGCCCATTTTCTTGAGCGTCGCACGGCGCCATCTGTCAGACGGCTCCGCCTCCGCGAAGTTAACCAGCTCGTCGCCGACCGCCGGGTAGAGTTTGTCAGCCTCCAACTCCACCTCGCCAGTGATGTCAAACAGGTTCGTAAGCATTCTATAGCGACGAGGCGTCTCTGGGCAGTGCTGGTGAGGGTCTGGTGGTGGAGTGAAAAACTCTACACCTCCCGAAGCTGAAGCTGGAGAGGCGTAGACTGGCCTGGATACCATCTGCGGCATGGGTGTGGGTGTGGTCACCAGCATGGCCGGCATGCCATGTCGCCGCTCCTAGCTCATGCGTAGGTGCCAGCACACCCGGAACCAAGTACTCCACCGTGAGGCTGTTGTCGACGTCGTCGTACGTATCGGCGTCCCAGTTCCAGCTCTGCTCTTCGTCGAAGATGATGTCCCTCGTCACGTACACGTGCTCAAATACATCGTACGTCTTCCCGCCGTCTTCATACACAAATACACTTGTGGTTAATTAATAACTGCAGCGGAAATAAGTAATCTCAGCACCACATCATGTACTAATTTAAGGATCGTTGCTTAGCACGGAAGAAAACATATGCAGCAGCATATATGGAGGCAGAAAATGTTACTCAGCAGGTAAGACACTCCTCAGCCTAGTGTCTTATGGTAGGAGTAAGTTTCTGTACAGCACCAAGTATCAACAAAGGGACACTAAATTTTTACGTGGAAAACCTCTCAACTTGAGGGGGAAAAACCACGAGCCGAAGCCACCCAAATCCTCTTCCATTATTATCCAGCGGCGGAGCCAGCGTACAAGGGTTGGGTTCAAATGAACCCAACGAATTTTGCTCGGTACGTGCATGTAGGTGCATACTTAGTTGAGGTGAACCCAATAAAAAATTGTGACTGAACCCATCAACGAAAAGATTGTCACACGAGCGACTAAACAAAGGCCCAAAAGTGAACAGCCCATCAGAAGTCCTGGACTCCTTACCGTAATTAATCACCGTGATTAGTCACCTACGCGGCCGCACGCCTCGTCTTCTTTTCCTTTTCCAATTCACATCGGATCTCTCTAGCCTGTTCGTGTTCCTGCTGCCTCATCGCGACCGAGACGCCGCCTCTCGGGCGGCCGCATTTGAGGTAATTAGATTACATTGCCTCATCTCATCTCTCTTATGTATGTTTTAATTGCCTCATCTCTATAGTTGTAGCCTAATTGCCAGTGCCATAGTGATTTTTTGCCCTAGTTTTTTTTTTAATTTTTTCTCCATGGACTTTCATTGATCTAGGCTATGCAGCGGTATTTTTTGAAGAAAACTCGGTCACCAGATCGAGAGAATGATGCAGGCACATCAAGGTCTCCCATTAGACGTAGGCTAAGTGCACCAAATAGTACTGCAGCTGGTCTTCCAAAGGCTACTATTCATACAGAAATTAAGTTAGATGAGTTGCCTTATGATCCGGCTGATCGGAAGAGAATTTCAGAGTACACAATAAATCCAAAGAAGCAAGATGAGATTAGGCGCATATATTTAACGAGGGGACCTTACAGGCCACCGTCTAATTTTGATTACCCGCAGAGGGAGATTGGAGATACTCAACGGAGATTTAATCCAGATTGGTTTAATGATTATGGTCGTTGGCTTGAGTATAGTGACAAAGTGCATAAGGCCTTCTGTTTGTGCTGCTACCTTTTCAGAGATTACAATGAAGGACAAGCCGGGAGTGATGCATTTGCTATTAACGGTTGGAATGGTTGGAACAAGAAAAGCAGACTTGATACTCATGAGGGTAAGGGTAATGTTAATAGCTTTCATAATGTGGCAGTAAAAAGATGTGATGCTTTGATGAATCAAGAACAGTCAATTCATGTTGCTATGGATAAGCAAACTGATCTTACAAAAAAGCAAAATCGAATCCGTCTTAATGCTTTCATTGATTCGGTGAGATACTTGTTGCATCAAGGCTTAGCATTCCGAGGCCATGACGAATCAGAGGAGTCCCAAAATAAGGGAAATTTTCGAGAGTTGGTAGATACTTTGGCAAACCAAAATGAAACTATACGGAATGTAGTTCTTAAGAATGCTCCAAAAAACTGTAAGTGGGTATGTGGAGATATTCAAAAGGAAATTGCAAATTATTTTTGCAAAGGTAACATTAAATTTTAGTTCCTATTATTTATGTTTTCTTACAAGAAAAATGTTGTCTAATGAGTTAATTATCTTTTGTGCAGATAACTTTAGATTCTATTATTGAAGAAATTGGAGGTGACGTATTCAGTTTGTTGATTGATGAGGCTGCTGATGTGTCGGAAAGAGCAAATGGCAGTTGTTTTGAGATATCTTAGCAAGCGTGGATTTATCATTGAAAGGTTAGTTGGGATTGAACATGTGAAGGAAACATCAGCAACTTGTCTCAAGGCCACTCTTCAAAAATTATTCACGAAAATTGAATTAAGCATAAATCAGGTCAGAGGCCAATGTTATGATGGGGCTATCAACATGCTGGTGAGTTTAATGGCTTAAAAGCAAAGATTATGCAAGAGAATAAGTCAGCATATTATGTGCATTGTTTTGCTCACCAGCTCCAGTTGGTTATTGTGGCAGTATCAAAGAAGCATGACGATGTTGCAAATTTTTTCTATATGATCTCCGTTTTATTCAATGTGGTTGGAGCTTCTTGCAAAAGAAAGGATATGATTAGAGAGAAACATCGAGAGGAGGTAATAAAAGCCATAGGCTGTGGGCAGATTACCACTGGCACAGGGTTAAATCAGGAACAAACTCTTCAAAGAGCCGGTGACACACGTTGGGGCTCACACTACAGGACCCTTTCAAATCTATTGAAATTGTTCCCATCAGTTATGTCTGTTCTGAAATATGTTGAGAAGGAAGGCAAAAGTGATAAGAAATGTCAGGCACGTGGTCTTGTAGCATATTTTGAGGCATTTGATTTTGTTTTCTATTTGCACATGATGTTGCATATATTGGGAAATGCAAATACTTTGTCACAGTCTTTACAAAGGAAGGATCAAGACATCTTGAATGCCATCTCATGTGTGAAGTCAACAAGAAATGAGCTGCAAGAACTAAGGGATAATGGATGGGCCTCACTTCTTGAGAAGACATATTCATTTTGTGAAGAGCATCACATTGAGAATGCAAATATGCAGGAGCAATATGTTAATTGGCACAAACCACGGCAAAAAACCAATAAGACAAACCTTCAACATTACCGAATTGAGTGTCTTAATTCTGTTATTGATTGGCAGCTTCAAGAGTTTGATGACCGCTTCAATGAGGTAAATTTTGCATTGCTTGGGCGCATGGCTTCTTTCAACCCCAAAGACTCTTTTGCTGCTTTCAACTTGGACAGCTTAGTGAAGCTAGCCGAGTTTTATCCAGATGACTTTGATTCAAGAAAAATGGATGATCTTGGTCCTGAACTTCGCACTTACATTGACAATGTGCGAGCAGATGAAAGGTTTGCCAATTTGGACGGAATTGCCGATCTTGCTAAATTAATGGTGCAAACAAATAAGCATGTTACGTTTCCTTTGGTCTATCATCTTTTAAAGCTAGTATTGATATTGCCAGTTGCCACAGCATCAGTGGAGAGATGCTTTTCAGCTATGAATGTTGTCAAGAAAAAATTGCGCTACAAAATGGGTGATCAGTTCATGAGCGATTGCCTAATTTGCTATGTGGAGAAAGATATATTTTCCACAGTTACCAATGATGCAGTATTTAATATTTTTAAGGCGATGAAAGATCGAAAGGGGACACTCTAAAATGTGAGTACCTTTACAAGATTCTTTTGCTTGATAATACTTAATCTAAACTTGTCAAACTAACTTGTCATTTTTTCAATGTGCCAGGTAGATGAGAAGCTACATCTGAAGCTATAAAGTTATTTATGTAAACAAATGATTTTGTAACTTTTTTTGAACCGGTATGTCTTGCACTCTTTAGTTTTTAATGCAACACGATGTGTGATATGTGATACCATATTTCTATTCATTATACTGTTTTTGGGTGCTATAATTTTGTAGTAAGATAATTTAAACTTAGACTTTACACTTCGCATACTAGTACCAAGTTCTAACATCTAGTCATGGAGTGAACCCAACGGACAAATTTTCTGGCTCCGCCCCTGCTATTATCAAATGTGGGATACAACAAGTTCTTCTCTAAAAAGCACTAGAGGATCTCATACATCAAGATTTCTAAATCTTGGATGAACACAACAAGATTTGGGGGTTCAAGAACTAGGGATTGGAACAATCTCATCAAAGATGGTGGAACCGAAGCTTGAAGGAGACAAGGTAGTGGATCTGGACCATCACAACCTTGGGGAGGAGCTCCCTTGCTTCTTCCTTCAATCTTCCTCTTCTTCCCTTGCTCTCTTGGTTTTCTCTCTTCTTCTCTCTTGGAGGATGAACTGATTTTCGTCACTCTTGGTGGTGGCTGCTGGATGGAGGGTAAAGCATCCCCATCCACTCATGTGCAAATTCCAAAATGACCCTAGGTCATAACCCTAATGGGTAGTGGGCTCATGCACCTCTTTGGGCTGCCTAAAAGTCCTCAAATGGTCATCTCCTCACAGCCCACATGAGGAGGATATCCCAACAAATCTCCCCCTCCGACTCATGAGGGGGGCACCGCCATGCTCGCTACCTTGCAACATACTTGTAGCTTCTCATTTGGCAATATCTTGGTCATCATATCCGAACCATTGTCGTCAGTATGGATCTTCTCAAGTTTCAGCAACTTGGAACTCACAACATATCGAATCCAATGGTACCTCACATCAATGTGCTTGGTTCGAGAGTGATAACTTGAATTCTTGGCAAGATGAATAGCACTCTGACTATCACAAAACAGAACATACTTCTCTTGCTTCATGTCGAGCTCTTGCAAGAAGTTCTTCATCCACAAAACTTCCTTGCCGGCATCAACTGCTGCAATGTACTTAGCTTCTGTAGTTGATGTAGAAACACATTTCTGCAATCTTGATTGCCATGACACTGCTCCCCCTGCATAAGTCATCAGGTATCCAGATGTGGACTTCCTACGATCCTTGTCACCTACGTAATCTGCATCTGTATAGCCCTGCAGTACAGGATCACCATTTCCAAAGCATAGACAAGATGTAGAAGTACCCTTGAGATACCGGAGAATCCACTTCACTGCTTCCTAGTGAGCTTTACCTGGATTTGTCATGAACCGGCTAACAACTCCAACTGCATAGGCAATGTCAGCCGTAGTACATACCATGGCATACATCAAACTGCCCACAGAAAATTGGTAAGGTACTTTCCTCATTTCTTCTTTCTCCTTCTTGCTTGTAGGACATTGTTTTGAATTCAGTTTGTGATGGCCTGCAAGCGGAGAGATAACAGATTTTGCATCTTTCATATTGAACCTTTCAAGTACCTTCTCAATATATCTTTCCTGTGAGAGCCAAAGCAGCTTCTTTGATCTATCACGGGAGATCTTCATGCCAAGTATTTGCTTAGCAGGTCCTAAATCCTTCATGGCAAATGATTTACTCAATTCCTTCTTGAGGAGAGCAATCCTCTTTATGCCATTTCCAACAATCAGCATATCATCAACATACAACAAGAGAATAATGAAGTCACCCTCGGCGTACCTCTTCGTAAAGACACAGTGATCAGGTTGTGCTTTATGGTAACCAAGCCTAGTCATAAAAGACTCAAACTTCTTGTACCACTACCGAGGAGCTTGCTTCAAGCCATACAAGCTCTTCTTCAATTTGCAAACTAAGTGCTCCTTGCCCGCAACCATAAATCCCTCTAGCTGCTCCATGTATATCTCCTCCTCTAGGTCATCATGTAAGAATGCAGTCTTCACATCAAGTTGTTCAATTTCCAAGTCCATGGTGGCAGCCATGCCAAGCACAACTCGGATCGAAGACATCTTGACCACTGGAGAGAATATCTCACTATAATCAATTCCTTTTTTCTGACTGAATCCTTCCACAACCAATCTGGCCTTGTACCTTGGATGTGAGGTGTTTTCTTTAGTCTTCACTCTGTACACCCACTTGTTCTTGAGTGCTTTCTTGCCTTTTGGCAGTTTCACCAACTCAAAAGTATCATTTTCATACAGGGAATTCATCTCATCCTGCATGGCTTCTGACCATTCTTCCTTGTTCTCATCAGACACTGCCTCCTCATAGCATGAGGGCTCACGTGCATCTGTCATCAACACATATTGATGTGGTGGATATTTAGAAGAAGGAATGTGACCTCTTTCACTTCTTCTTTGCTGCTGCACTCATGGTGAATCAGGTGGATTTTCGTTGGCATCATCATTACCAACTTCATCATCATCATCACTTGATGGTTGCTCGCCACTTTGACTTGTACTGCCTTGATCAGTTGCATCTTCACTGTCTTCAGTGTCATCATCTCCCCCATGATTGTCATGCACGAGAGGAGGACAGATTGGATCCACGTCAACCTGAGGTGTGTTGGTCAGTGGCTTCTCTGGTTTCCCAATATCTTTTATTGTTTCATCTTCAATGAACACCACATCTCGGCTTCTCACAATCTTCCTATTTACTGGATCCCACAACCTGTAGCCAAACTCTTCACTTGGTTGGCTGAGGTAGATGCACTGCTTTGTCTTGCTATTAAGCTTGGATCTCTCGTCCCTTGGAACATGTACAAATGCCCTGCAACCAAAGACCTTCAAGTGCTTGTATGATACCTCCTTCCCTAACCAAACTCTCTAAGGAATATCACCCGCAAGAGGAACTGAGGGAGATAGGTTAACCACATACATAGCATTCATCAATGCTTCAGCCCAAAATGAATTAGGTAAATGAGTATGAGAGAGCATAGTTGTGACCCTCTCTATGAGTGTCCTGTTCATTCTCTCTGCAAGACCATTGAGCTGAGGTGTCTTTGGTGGACTCTTCTCAAGCCTGATGCCAACATTTCTGCAATACCTTTCAAAAGGATCTTGATATTCACCACCATTGTCTGATCTCACGTACTTCAATTTCCTGCCAGTTTCTCTTTCGACCTTGGCATGGAACTCCTTGAAGGCTTCAAGCGTCTGGTATTTGTGTTTCAACACATACACAAAAACTTTTCTAGAATGGTCATCAATAAAAGTCACAAAGTATAATGCTCCACCATGAGATTTTTCAGTCATGGAGCAAACATCAGTGTGCACAATATCAAGAACATTTTCTGCACGATGTGGAGGGAGTGTACGGAATGCAACCCTATGTTGTTTGCCAGCAAAACAATGTGCACAGGGTTTCAAGGATATACCTTTCAACTCAAGGAGGTACTTCATGCGAGCAAGAGCATGCATGCCCTTCTCACTCATATGTCCAAGCCTCTTGTGCCACAATTCAACTGAAGTGTCTTTTTCAGCAACATTCAACACCTCATTGCACAACTTAATTTTAGTCACATAGAGATTACCTTGCTTACTTCCTCGAGCCAAAATCAAAGAGCCTTTGGTGAGCTTCCACTTTCCTTCACCAAAATAACTAGGATGTTTGATATCATCAAGCTTGCCCACTAACAACAAATTCAGCCTTATGTCGGGAACATGCCTCACATCATCAAGCACCAATCTGCAACCTGTGTTTGTTTCAATGCATATAGAGCTCTTGCCAACAATTGCTGATGAACCACTATTCCCCATCCTCACTTGGCCAGTAACACCACTAGTGTAAGATGTGAAATACTCCTTGTGTGATGTGATGTGGAAGGACGCACCTGAATCCACAACCCAACTCATGGCATCATCACGAACAGCACTATAGCAATCTTCATCTTCAATGACTAGATAGTCCTCATCTGTTGCGGTCATGGCTGAACTGCTCTCAGCCTTTTGCTCGGTTTTCTTTGTGAGTTTCCCCTCTACAAGCTCTCTTTTATACTTCCTGCACTCGCTCTTTATGTGTCCCGGATTTCCACAATGAAAGCAAGTAATATCTTTTCGCTGTTTTGACTTTGATCTCCCCCTGGATTTATTTTTGCCTTGCTGAAATCTAGTATTGATGCGTCCACAGTTCTCATTCTTCCCATGGGTTTCAGCCACATACGCATCAGAAGAAGAGGCATCACCCTTTTCCTTCTTTCTGGCTTCTTCATTCAGCATACTGTTCTTCATCATCTCCAAAGTCAGCTTCCCATCCGGAGCTGAATTGCTAAGTGACACAACAAGCGTGTTCCAACTATCAGGCATGGAACTCAGCAGCAACAATGCTTGCACCTCATCCTCGAAGTTGATCTTCATGGCTGAAAGTTGATTTATATGGCATTGAAAGACATTTAAGTGTTCAATCACACTTGTGCCATCTCGGTACTCAAACTTTGCAAGTCTTTTGATCACCGAGGCTTTGTTCATTGATGTCTTCCTCTCATACATAGACTCCAACTTCTGCCACATCTCATAAGCATTTGTGTCATTTGCAACATGGTGGAAAATATTGTGGTTGATGTACAACCGAATCATACCTACTGCCTTTCTGTGCAACACTCTCCATTCTTCTTCGATGACACATGTGGGTATCTTGTCTTTCACAATTGGCTCATACAAATCCTTGCAATAAAGGATGTCTTCCATCATGGGCTTCCATAATGAGTAATTGGAAGAATCAAGTTTTATCATGCCACTTGTAGTAGCGCTTTCTTCCAAACCCATTGTGAGCAGCACTTCCAGCAACAATCAAGCAACTACGATTTGCAACCTTCTAAGCAACCAAGGCTCTGATACCACTCTGTTGGGAATTAGCACACAAATGCACTTGTGGTTAATTGATAACTGCAGCAGAAACAAGTAATCTCAGCACCACATCATGTACTAATTCAAGGATCGTTGCTTAGCACGGAAGGAAACATATGCAGCAGCATATATGGAGGCAGAAAATGTTACTCAGCAGGCAAGACACTCCTCAGCCTAGTGTCTTGTGGTAGGAGTAAGTTTCTGGACAGCACCAAGCATCAACAAAGAGACACCAGATTTTTACGTGGAAAACCCCTCAACTTGAGGGGGGAAAACCATGGGCCAAAGCCACCCAAATCCTCTTCCACTATTATCAAATGTGGGATACAACAAGTTCTTCTCTAGAAAGCACTAGAGGATCTCATACATCAAGATTTCTAAATCTTGGATGAACACAACAAGATTTGGGGGTTCAAGAACTAGGGATTGGAACAATCTCACCAAAGATGGTGGAACCGAAGCTTGAAGGAGACAAGATAGTGGATCTAGACCATCACAACCTTGGGGAGGAGCTCCCTTGCTTCTTCCTTCAATCTTCCTCTTCTTCCCTTGCTCTCTTGGTTTTCTCTCTTCTTCTCTCTTGGAGGATGAACTGATTTTTGTCACTCTTGGTGGTGGCTGCTGGATGGAGGGTAAAGCATCCCCATCCACTCATGTGCAAATTCCAAAATGACCCTAGGTCATAACCCTAATGGGTAGTGGGCTCATGCACCTCTTTGGGCTGCCTAAAAGGCCTCAAATTGTCATCTCCTCACAGCCCACATGAGGAGGATATCCCAACACCTCATACCAAAGAAACACCATCATCAAGCTTCTTGGCATGTGGCTTTGTGATATTCATGTGCGCGACGTAACCGAAGACCCGCAGGAAGTGGACGTGCGGCTTCTCCTCATCCATGTTAGCCTGTCGAACATTTTCTTCGGTGAGCGGCTCAAGAGAAAAATGGCCGTAGTGACCGCCTCTCCCCAGAAACACGACAGCATTGACATGGATTTAAGCATACTCTGGACCAAGGAGATGATCATCTAGTTCTGCCACCCCAATGTCGTTTTGCTGTGGCGAGTACAACACATAGAGTTTCCGCTTGGCACCCGTTTCCACACAATAGGCCACAAAGTCATTGTAGTCGAACTCGTCGCCTAGGTCGGTGCGCAGGGCGCGGAGCTTCTTCTTCTTCTTCTACTCAACTTCGATGCCAACCTTGAATCTACGGATGGCCGTCGCGGCTTCATCTTTTGCCTCGAGCATCAGCAGCCACATGAAGAGGTTGCGATCATCGACGAGGTGGAGAAACATCTTTTTTCCACTGGGTATCGGTGGCGTGACCATGCCGCAAAAATCAGCATGTACCAGGTCCAGCACATTTGGATCACGCCACTTCGCCTCCTTGGGAAATGGTGTATGGCGCTGCTTACCGGCGAGGCATGCGTCACACAATTGATCCACCTAAGAAATGTGCAGCAGGCTGCGAACTATATCGTGGAACGCGAGCTTGCGCAAAGCATGAAAGTTTAGATGCCCTAAGCGGGCATGCCACCTCTCGGATTCCTCTGCGCGGTGCGGGGCGTAGCAGATGGGCTGCACAGATCTATGTGGAGTGTGTAGAGGCAGTTAATTAGCACTGCGGTGTACCTAAGCCAGCACCTTACGACGAGGATCATGGATTATGGGAACTCCATCGCAGATCCCGATCTTGCAGCCGTGTTTAATTACCTTGTGGTTTCCTATCCGGTTAAAAGTTTCTAGACCTCCATTTATAGGGTGAGTTGTCTGTGCTTTGCATTGCAAGCGATTAGGAACATGAGAAGACAAGTAACAATACTTGGAGGTATAGTAAAGCAACTCTTAGCACAAGATTTGTTGCTCACTTGTCATCTTTGATCATCAAATTCCATAAAAATATATTGCAGTTGTTGTCTTAACAACTAAAATGCATGACTGAATCTTGTCGTTTTGGATTAACAATTGGATTGCTGCAGATATTGTGTTAGTGGACAAGCTTATTGTCCACGACTTGGGAACATGCGTCTGGACTGTACGAATTAAGATTCAAAGCACAAATATCGGTTCTTCTAGTTTGACGGACATTTGTTAGCCACTAGGACGAGAACTCCATCTCAATTACGGCCTTTCTGATTTGATGCACTTGGAAAACTTGTGGAGCTTCATTAGGGGTAA
>NC_041390.1:11163960-11175863 GCF_002162155.2 Triticum dicoccoides
GGCTCAACCTATACATGACCTCCGAAGACCTGTAGATTGAGTGTGGGTTTCGGGCTCGAGCTACGTGCCACCCTTTATCTGTATCGTTCATTGCAGATTCCTCTCCCTCGAGACTTCAACCATCATTACTATACCAACTGCACTTGTTGTTGGCGGCACCTCTCGCAGCGCCGCTCTTCTTCTACCCTCACAACTCTCTTGTGGTTTCTCTCTATCTTCTTCTCTCAAGAAAACACTGACTCACTCACACACACACACACACACACATGCACACACACGCCTAGGATGAAACCAACCACTAGCTTTGCCAAGTGGCTCTCCTCCTTGGTGACACAAGTACATGGTCACTATCCAGCGACCTACGCGAGGAATAGGACACACCATAGATAGGTGAGTGTCTTGAGACGATAATTGTACTCAGTATGATAATTGCAACCAATATGCCAGACAAACGCGTAGAGGAATCACACATTGGTCGGCTCATGTTGCCAATTTTCCCTTCCTGCCCTTCTGTTCACTTCTTTGGTTCTTTTATGATTTTTATTCCTGGTTCTTTTTGCTAGAATTTTCTTTCATTTTGGTTTTCTGTTGTCGTTTTTCTAGAGATTGTATTTCTCCTTTTATATGTTTTATTTCCTTTTCAATTCTTTGTTTTTCTTCTATTTTTAGATATATTCCATATATATATTAAATGTCTATGAATTTCAGAAAGTGTCCATGAAATTAAAACAATGTTCTCATATTTTAGCACACGAAGAATAGTTTTTCAAATACATGGTGAGCAGTTTTCAATACGCGAAGATTTTTTTTAATACTTGACAAGAAACTAATAGAAATGCAATATTAAAAAATTCACGCGTTTTCAAATTTTGCGCATGGAGTTCTAAAAAAATCTTCTTAAATAGCGAACCAAAAATAAAGGAACTCTTTTTTTCTGCAGGGAGAAAAAAAAAAGAAACTCACAAAACCAGTTTCTACGAGCTGTGGAGTGTGATAACAGTGCCGAACAGTGCTACGAACAGTGCTACTATTAACCAGATAGGAAATCGCAAACCGTTATTAGACCGAGCACAATTGTTTTTCAAATTCTGAACCATATATGTATACTATTTCAATGCCGAACAGTGCTACGAAATCGCAAACCGTTATTAGACCGTAAACAATTCCTTTGCACACTATAATAATCTGTAAATAACAAGATATTTGGTGGATTATAATCTGTATATAATAACAAGATATAGTATTTAGTTGTTGTGAACTTTTTTGTTTCTCCTAGAGAGCTCGAACGTTTTGTTTTTCGAGACCATCCTGGAGAGGCACAACTTGTCCATATCGTTCTCTGTCTCATCGGCCCATCTGAGCTTGCGGCCCACGCCAGGGATCCGAAGATTATACCCTAATAAGAAAACAAAACAAAAGGAAAAAAAATAATCCCAATCCGAGCCCCCCTCCCTCCCGCCGCCGCCGCCGCCATGTCCCGCTTCGTGCGGCGCCTCGCCGGCATCCCGTGGCGCCAGATCGCCGGGGAGGCCTTCTCCGTCGGCCTGCTAACGGCGCAGGGCCTCTGCGCCGTCCACGTCGTCAGCGAGCACGTCCTCGGCGTCGCCTTCGTACGCGCCCTCTCCCTCCCCCTCCTCCTCCCTCTCTCTCTGACGTGCTCTCACCCTTGGCGTTGCAGCCGCGGGGCCCCAGCATGCTGCCGGCGCTCAACATGGCGGGGGACGTGCTGCTGACCGACAAGGTGAGCCCGCGGCGCGGGTGGGTGGGGCCGGGGGACGTCGTGCTCCTCCTCTCGCCGGAGGACCCGCGCAAGATCGTCGCCAAGCGCGTGCTCGGGATGGAGGGCGACGAGGTCACCTACCCCGTCGACGCCGGCAACAGCGATGCCACCAAGACCGTCGTGGTGAGTTGAGAGTACCGGATTGAATTGGATTTCAGATTTCCAGGCTTATGTCCTCTAGATATGACAGACTCTTGATTTCAGATTTCCTAGATTTATGGCAACTCTGGTATCTGATCAGTATCAGAAACGGTGCCACCGAGTTGCTGATGGTATTTTTGGATGCCTGATGAATTGTGTAATTTTAGGTACCACAAGGTCATATTTGGGTGCAGGGTGACAATATCTATTCATCTAATGACTCGAGGCAGTTCGGACCGGTGCCTTACGGTCTCGTAAAAGGGAAGATGTCCTATCGGGTATGTCGAGTAACCGACTTCTCTGTTTTGCTTCCTCGTTAGCTTAGTAAAAAAACCTGATGAAGCTTTGGTGTGCTTCTGTACCCTGTTGTAAGATTTATATCTACAGTTTAACTCGATTTGGCGTCTGTCTAAATATGTAACTAGTGATGGTTTTGAACTTCAATTTTTTGAGTAACCGATTTTAAACTGCAGCTGTCATGTTATATCTTCATTATATGCTGTGAATATTAGGGAAATTAATGGTAACATAATATTTTATTGGCCAAAACAGAGTTTCAGGTGCTTCAGTGTCTTTGTATACTTCGAGGTTTAATTACTATGGTCTGCAATATTCACCAAATTTGACTAATGATTATCATGTACAGCAGACATGTGCTGACTCAATATTATGAAATACCTACTGTTGCTCTAGGCCCAACATAATGCACAGTTGGGTGATTGAGTGCTCTGCTTTTGGTTGATTTAGTGGCACTAAAGAAATTCTCATTCTAGTTACGCGCGGGGGACAGTATTGCCCTTAATAATATCACAACCGTTCTTTGATACTGTAAAGTTTACCAGGAATACTGAAGTCTGCTTAGATTTTTTAGACACCAGGCCATCCTCTGTCTATTAGGCCTTTTTCTAAGCTGGACAGTTGTACAGTCAAAATTACCAGGATAAAATCAGAGATTAAATGAGTGTTGGTTTTAACTGAGAAATTCTGTTTTATCAGTTAATAATGTTATTTAGCTACTGCATTGTCTTGCTGATAATCGTTTTCACACACTCGTTATCAAATTATATGTGTAAATTCATTTGAATCTCGTAAGCGATAAAATTCATTTTGCATCAGCTGGTAGTTGGAATGCATTAACCAAATGTGAAATGCGACAGCATCTCCATGAGTATTGGGGGCCATCCTCCTTGGAGTCTTGTCACTCAGTTTTTTCTTGCTGGTCAGTATTGACAGGGTTTTTTGTTCTCAGATTTGGCCACCGTCAAGGATTGGTGCAATTGATTCAAAAGAGTAGGACACGGGTAAATTGAATTCTTGTTACCTACTATTTTTTCAAAATTCCCGATCATCCCTTTTCTGCATGTTAATTTACCTTTTGCCATTTTTCCACAACCATCCAAGTCAGAGTATAAGCGACAGTTCATATGATGCAACCAGGCCCTGCATTTGTTGGTGCACATTTGATACTTCACAATTTTGGTCCTTGCCCCCCAGAAGCCCCGTTCAGCGAATCTATGGCATGATTCGATTGCTGTGTCTCATGTCGTAACTTATGTTCTGTGATGCTTGTAAAGTGAACTAACCTGATGAAACTACAAGTTCCGGGCATGGCTGATGAGCTATCGTCTTGACGTTGAGATTGTATTAAACTTGTCATTCTCCTGGACCAAAGCGTGATCAGTTGTGCATTGTAACATTTGCTTATTGTTAAGGCCGTTTTAAGTGAAAGGAATTGTGTTATCGGTGAGTGTTATGGATGAGTGATTATTCAAGTTCAAGCCATTTCAGCGTAACTAAGTTGCTTTGGAAGAAAAAAGGCCAGTGGGCAAGCTGTGTATGGCGGTGCGTGTCAGATTCCTTTGCCTATTGCATATAGCGGAACATGGTAAAATTCCGTATTGCATTTTTCAGGCTGTGTGAAGCATCGTTTGTTCTAATTTGTTAAATATTTGTATTTAAAATCTGCAACACATGTATACTTAATCACTCCTTGGTAACCTAGTGAGATTACGGGCAAGATTGCGCCATTGCTCTGGGAATTTCCGAATTCATTTTCGGCGTAGACTGGTAGGTGGTTTACTTGATCAATGGGACGGCATAGTTGTTGATGCTCAGAATGTTAATTTGAACTCCTCACCTGAGCCTTTGATAAGAAGCTTGATTTTGCTATGAAATCTGTAAAATAGCTGGTTGGAAACAGACATAGCTGGGGCTAACAAGATATGGAAAGATTTTCATGTGGCAGTTGTGTCGTAATTCGATTCTTACTAGAGATAATCTGAGAAAACAGCTAAACACTTGTTTGGTTCTAACATGGCCAAAGTTTTCTGGGTTATTGTTGGGCATGTGATTTTGTGTTGCTTGCTGAACTTGGCCTTGCTCTTTCCCACCACCGTTCCAAAATATAAGACGTTTTCGCAATTTAATTTGAACCAACAGGTTGTCTTACATTTGCAAACAGGGGGCGTAGAATGTCAAGTAGGTGGTAGCAAATTTTCGCCCTGTAGCTAGCGCTTCCACGGCGAGCTCCAGGCGACGATTTTCGCCCCAACTCGCTCCCCCCTTTCTCTCTTCCTATCATTGCTTTTCGCTTTTCGTTTCGTCAAGTATTGAACCGAATGTGGATGTATGTACACCTGTTTTTCGAGAGTACTATTGAACACCTGTTTATGGGCCAAGTTATGCTCAATCGCCCTCTTCTGTGACTCCAGATTTGAGAATTCAAAACAAGACCAAACCATGATTAGTTCAGATCAAAAAGGAAAAGACCATGCCTGGTTTCTCGAAATACCGCACCCCGTGTCAAAAAAGAAGGGGGAAAAAAAATTAAACCTGAGTGTACTGAAGATGAAACAAGCACGCTCTATATCACTACACAATCTATGAACTCGAAAGACGCAGAACTTTGCCACTATATCACTACACAAGCACGCTCAGTAAAAGGCCTATTTTTCCAGTAAGTCAATCTTAGTACTACATAGTAACAATCTGTGGTCGTACAAGCTAAAAAGAACCTATGATCTGCTCGACGTATTTTTTTGGTTTCCATTTCGACCCGAACTACAAAGAATTAGACAAAAAAGGCGAGAGGAACAAGCGACTGCGCACGTGGTCACACACTGCTTACTACACACACACACACACACACACCGAGATGGCGAAAACCGACGCCATCATCACGTCACACCTAGTTACCGGACAAGCCATTTCGGAGCTCAGAGAGCTGCAGCTCAGCTGTGCTCCGATGGGTCGGCCGTCCAGTACGTCTTGACCGCCACGAGGACCTTCTCCTGGTTGAAGGGCCCGTCCTCGTGGTCCAGGATGCGGCTGTCCCACCGCATCCGCTGGGCTATGGCCTGGACCTTGGTGAGCACGTCGACCGTGTCGCGGATGATCGCCGTGCCCTCGGGCCTCAGTATCCTGTCCATCTCCAGGAGGATGTCCGTTATGTCGCACCTGCAGAGTTCAGCAGGATCAAATGTGTCAGCAGGAGTGAGCATCAGTTGAATATTATCACAACATGCTCCCAGGTCTGCATACAAGTTCTTGCGTTTAAACCATGATCTTATGTTACATACTTACAGACAGTATAAACAGCAAACTATACTGTGACACCATAGCCATGAGTAAAGTAATGGTCTAACAATGACAAGTGTCAGCAGGAGTAAGCATCAGTCGAATTTTAAGTGATAATACTCAACCGAACCGATCTGCATAGAAGTCTTATCATTTCCTTTTCAAGTCTACCACTTAATATGGGGTGAACATGGTTCTGATTATCTCTGTGGCAATAACTATTTTTGGTTCCCCTCTATTACGGGTTGGAAAATGATGCGGAGCAACCACTAAAATATCTTATCAGAATCAGTAACAAACTACACAGCAGAACTAAAACACAATTTGATAAGCTGATGCAATCGTATGGCGTAAGTTAGACCGATCTAGGATCACCAACTAAAACACACCGTGATGGAACAATAGAGTAAACGTAAGTAGAACTGATTAAGGATCACCAACTAAAATAGATACTGAAACATGCATGTTTCCTTACCTGTCCTGGTAGATGCTGAACAAATTGTCGGCGTGCAAAAGGTCGTAGGTCCTCGGATACGTCGAGAAGGCTTCACACCAGTCCTGGTAAGTGCCGATGAACCCTCGCTCGTAAATTGCTCCAAGGGTGTCTTTATCCGAATTAACTGGAACGACGTTCATCACCCACACAGGGTACTTAACCAGGGAAGCGGCAAAACCGCCCAAGTTCGCATTCATGTCCATCACATTCCTGTACCGCCCCTGTGCTATGGGCGTGGTGCGTTTGTAGTACGTCAACCTCTTCTCCCACAGCTTCATGTCATCCTCAAACTTCTTTTCATCTATCCCCGGAATCGTGCCCCTCTTAACCCTTGGGGGCACCGTGAATGCCCTCTTTGGCCATCTCGCAACCTCTCCGCCGGCGATTGATCCCTGGTTGCTTACTTCAGGCAATGGAGTAAGACAGGATTCCATCTTCTTGTACCTATACAAAACAGTATGATAAAAAAAAAATTCAGAGCAAGACAGACAGATAACTACCAACAGTATGATAACAATTCGAGAAGCAATTTAATACCAGGCAGCATCAGGGTTGTCACTCTTGCAGATATGGGGTATCTTATGCTTCTTTTTTATGTCGGCACACTCAAGGTGGTTCTTGGGCTTCTGCCAGATGGAGAGATCCTCCTTCTCGGCCACCTTATTCCAGCAAAGGCTCCTCGCAACATCCTCAATCTTGTCTTGCTCCCGCTTGAGGTCTTCCTCGGCCCTCTTCCACCCATTGTGGTGCGTCTTCCAGTTGATCGGAGGGCCCGAGTGAATCCAGTAGCCCCCTGGCCTTAGAATTCTATCGATCTCGGCAAGGTACAGTCCATCTGAAGATTTATTTATTTACAACATCAGTCAATCAGGCAGTTCACTCTTACTCAAGAACAGCTTGAAAAAGCTAAGGATCTACATATTAGAGAAAATTTCAGATGTATGAAGTGCTCACCATGTCCTCCCCAAGGAATCAGACAACGTGAACAATGAGCCAGATCAAATGCCCTAGATGGATAAGGCAACCGTATTGATCCCATCACCCCGAGGATGGCAGGCACACCACGTTCCAGTGCAAATTGCACCTGAGCTTCGTGTGTGTCCCTCGGCGCAAACGACACGGTAATGATGTTCCTCTTCAGCAAGTAAGCCCCAAAGCTAGCAACCTTCATCAATAATACAAAAGCATCAGCATCGTAACAACATACATAAACCTGAAGTCAGAAGATTTTCTCCAACAAGATCCTTGTCATACCCCGCAGCCCGTGTCGATCGCCGTCCTGATCCTCCCATCCGACAACGAGATGAGCTTACTGATTTCATCAATGTACGCGTCAGCGCCATGGGGAAACATAGTGCCACCACCGGGGAACCGGAACTTGTTCCCCTCCACTCGGATCCAGTTCTGCACGGCCTTCTCAATGCTGAGCTCCTTGTGAGGGATGTTGTCAAACCAAGCGACGTCCCTGCTCTCCGGCCACCTGAAGGGGTTCTTGTACTTTGGTGGCGCTGGAATGAGGCATCGGATCTGCTCGTCCTTGCCCGGGCAGTGCCTCTCACGGTATATCAGCATGTCCCGGTCAAACAGACGGCCACGTTTCCGGTCCTCGCATGGCGTGTACTCACTCTGATTGAGCGGGCAGGCAGGGAACTGCTGCACCGCAGACTCTGTGTCACTGAGGTTCAGCTGGTGGTGCGCATCAAAATCGAGCACATTCTCAGATGCAGGCGCAAAAGACGGCACCGAGCCGTCTCTCTGCGCCATGGTATCACAGTCAACTCGGCTGATTGCCGAATCAGCCACAGGATTCGGCATGGTGCTGTTCTGCCATGCCCCGAGCACGTAGAAGGCAACGCAGAGAGCGCTCACCACAAGTACGTAGGTGAGACGCTGCTTCTTGGATTCTTGCAGATGCTGGGCTTTAGGAGATGCTGGGTAATCTTTAGCCATGGCTCCTGCAAATTTGGAGAACGAGTGAGTGTTAGTACAGTGGTTTCTGAACTAGAAACAACCCAAAGGAAGACTAACACATATCAACACACCAGTGAAGAATTTACATTGAACTACAAAGCAACAATAGAACTACTGGAAAGTATAAGAGATGACAATGAACCCCGTAAAAAGAGCCCGACTGGAACTGTGCATACATTTGAACTGAAAGAACAGTAAAACTGAAAAAGAAACACATGTTTGTCACAGGGCAAACACAAGTCTGAAGCTTAAGGTAAACTACAAGCTCTGAATAGTGTAACTTAAAAATGGTAATGTAGAAGGGAACACTAACAGAAAAACTAGATAGAGCAGCAGTCAACTTCAGATTTGCAGTGAATTACAAAGCAAAAACTAAAAGTACTAACTACTGTAGTTCAAATGCATTGCAATATTCAAGTTCAGACATACACACTGAACATTTGACCAGTTACTTCCGAAGAAAACACACACTGACTATTAGAGATAAAGCAAACAGCTATTAAACAATTAATCATGGTCGTCTGCGCTGAAACAATTACAATAAAAAACAAAAAAGCACACAACAGTCATTTACATCTGTGTGCTATACATATACATAGAGGAAAGAAATTATAAAAGGAATAAGAGTATGAAATTACTCAACATAGACAATGAAAATGCATGTGTTACTACAGTAATTACATTTCTAAAGAAAGGGAGTTACAGTTAACCTCATCAGGCACTGTAATGTAACAGAACATAGGCGCAAATTACAAAGGCTGACAGAGCGACAGATCATAGGATTAACAAAACTCAAAGAATACCAAATTTACACTGACTAAAAAGCAAGAATACAAGTCCTCAGTAAGTGTACTAGAGCTGTAAGCAAACTTAAAACCCAACTACTGGACACGGTAAATCATGGTCATTTGGACTGTAAAAAGAGTTCCACATAACAGTAAATGATGGAAAGAGCTCAAATACTAGTACAAAAATAAACTTGAAAGACGATCAGCAACAGCCGCAGAAGTACTATTGAAGTTACAATGAACGGTGAAGCAAAATTTCAGGAAAAGAGGAAACTCGGAACATCAGAGACAAAATCCTATTTTCCTGACAGAACAACTACACAATAGAAACACTGGAAATAGAGGGGCAGGAAATTATATCACCCAAAAATATACATTGACAGAAATAGTTGATATGATAAGTCTTATCTTAATTAAACATTGCGTGTAATTTAGGGATGACAATGAAACATGTATGCAATGGCGGCGGCTCTGAGCGCACGAAAACAGAGCACGAGCAGCAAGAAGTATCTGAATCTCGGTCTCAATCCATGAATTGCCTCACGCATTGGACAAGGCTGCATATGAAGGAGCCGATCTGTCCGGCGCGCCTCTCCCTCTCCCTCTCCCTCTCTCGCGCGCAGATGCACGTAGGCCCGCCCCCCGCAGCCACATCCAGCTCCGTTGCGGCTGCCCCGGCCTCCGCCGCCGACGAACAGGACAAAGCGGCTAGGGATCAATCATGAACATGAGCGCGGACCTACCAAGATTTGGGGTGCGGGGAATCGGATCGGGGAGCGCAGACCAAGAAGGAGAAATCGCAACCAACGGAGCAGATCTGGCTCTCCGCAACGGACGGGGAAGGGGAGGGGAGGAGAGCCGCTCCAAGCACCGCACGTGAATCCTAGAGCCGTAGAGCGCTTATTACAAGAGAAGAAAACAGAGCAAAAATGGCGAGGCAGAGCCACCGCCCGCCGGACCATCGGATCCACCGCCCACCCTAACAAGAAAGAAACAAGCAAACAGTAGAGCAAGCCGGCAGACCTGTCCGTCGGGAAGAAGCCACCGTCCTCTCCTCTCCTCTCCTCCTGGGTAGGAGCTCAGCGCGCCCAAGCTCCGGTGACGGAAGAAGGAGGAGGAGGAGGAGGAGGAGGAGCTGGCCTCCGTCTCCGGTGAGCCCAAGCTCTATTTATTCACGCGAGCGAGCTCTTCAACGACGGCCCGGCGAGCGGGGCGGGCAGGTGAGCACTCTGAGCAGGGAGTGGGGAGTGAAGTGGTGTGATGCCAAACACCACCCACGCCGACACAGAGGAATAAAATGGGGGTGGTGTGAAAAGGCCGCCTCCCCGCGTCTGTCCACCGTCACATGGGGCCGTCCGTTAATTGCACCGACGAAAATGTCCATGGATCCTCCTCAATCCTCATCCTCCCTCCCCGGCGGACTTTTTTGGTCAATCTGTGGAACTGGAACCAGCGGGCTGAGAAAGAAGATGAGAGGTTTCTTGGCATTGGTTTCTGAAAAAACAATCTCCCCTTTTTTTTTTGACGATTCAAGGATCTAGCTTGGATTCCTTCATCGAAAATCTAACAAGATTTAAAACCGAACAAAAATTAAAAAAAATTCCGATTTCTTTTTGTAAGCAAGAAAGATGTGTATGTGCGTGATGTTCGTGCAAAATTTGGTGATGTTCAGGCATTCGAGTAGCGCGCGGCAAAAAAGACAAAATCCAGGCGTGAACAGTGTTGTTTTTCAAATGTTTCTCTCGGGCATGAATTTGTGTCTTTTCTTTTGTCATGAGCTCCTCGAATATTCAAACATCTCCGAATTTGGCACCGGCATCACGCACTCAAACATCTTTCACCATGATTTTTTTTGAAATTTTTGGAATTTGCTTTCTATTTTAAATCGCGTTAATGTTCACTCGCGGGCTCATCAAAATGATGCTCTCTTCGTTCATGTGCTTTTCTTCTTAAACTACGATAGGTCTTGTAACAAACAAACAAATAATTCGCCACGGTTCGGCATGCAAGGTAAATAAGACCGCCATGGCAACCAGCGACGCCAAATGGGCAACGTGTAGCAATGTCAGCAAATAGAGATATTAAACCATTGGATTTTCCAAGATTGCAAGCACACGAACCAACACCACGCGTATAAAAACGAACGATGGATTATTATTGTTATTACCTTCACCAAGGCAAAGATCCCGTTCCCCCCTCGTGCCGCCCTCGCGATTTCGCCCGGCCTTGCCTGATCTACCATTGATCTGGGCCGCTTCACCCGCCGCGCCCCGCCCGCGGCGACGCCTGCTCGCAATGCAATTACAATTTTACAACACAAGGAGGGAGGGGAGGGTGGAACCAAAAGGCTCTCCTTTTGAGCTATTCCTTTTATTTATCTCCCAGCACGGCAGCTCCTGTTTTCCTCCTTGTTTCCTGCCTACATGGAGTGGACAGGATTTGGTCAATGGTGACAGCGCAAGCACCACACATGTTTTGGGGAACACATTATGGGCCATCCATTTGAGAGCTCACAGCATGCTACAGCTTTTCCTTCTTTTTTTTTACTTGAAAAAATATATTTACTACCTTCACGGTCGGTGGAAATGGTGGTACTGGTTACATACCATGCTATGCAATGAAAATGCATGGACCATTTGGTCAATGAAATTGATGCAAACACATGTCACATGTCCCCCTTAATTTTGGTCTATTTCTTGGAAAAAAACTTGGGAAGAAAACAATGTTGTGTTTCTTCCGGAAGACATGCTTCCAACGCATATTTGTCAGTTTAAATTACGTAACGAGAAAATGGGACCAGAGAAGTGAGGATAATGTTGTCGTAAAATGATGATATTGCTTGCCTCCATCGCAAAGATCACCGAGTCGAGCAATGATCTCAAAAGTGCACCATCACTTTCGAAATTTTCCTTTTTATCCCTTTATCTCTTTCACCGCTATTGATTTTCAAGTGAATTTGTTAGAGGCGGCGTTGGAGATCCATAATTTTGGATCTGAACAACACCCAACTAGATTCAGAATTGTAGCATCATACATGCATTGCACATTGGCATGAACTTACTAGGTTACCCTCACGCATATAACTTTGAAGAAACAGTGGTGGCATGGTCTCTGAAAAGAGAAAAGGAACGACAACAAAAGGCAGACGCAG
>NC_041390.1:11176307-11177447 GCF_002162155.2 Triticum dicoccoides
CCGAGGCGGCGGCAGACGTCCCTTCCCCGCGCTTTTGGAGGGGGAGTCGAGGCTCCCTCCTGCCCGGCGGCGGTGCTGCTCGGTTGGCGGCGGTGTGGCTCGGCGGCGGGGTTCAGCGAGCCTTGAGTGCCCTCAATGCGGCGGCGTGGCCGTTGGCTGCGGGGGCCGCACGGTGAGCGGCTGGCCGGCGGCGCCCGCTCGGCCCAGATCAGGGCTGGGACGGGTCCGCGGTGGTGATGGCTCCAGTGGCCGGCGTGCTGTAGCATGGTAGCAGGGACTGTACGGACCTGTTGGGGTCAGGCCGGGCCGATGGTGGCCTGGCAGGTCCTTGTCGCTATGTCCGGTCGGCTCCGCGCGGCGGTGGAGGTTGTCCCCTCCCGTCGGCTGCGTTGCGGTTGCCCCTGAGCCCGGTGTCTCCTCGTCCTACCTCCAGGTCTCATGTTGGTGTCCTCAGTGAGAAGGTGAAGTTGGTGCGGTGACCGTGGTGGCACGGGCTGGTGGGCGGCATGTTGGGAGGTGCACTTCCGATTGTTTGGGATGGCGGTGGTGGTTTCGGGATGGGAGAAATCTCTAGCGGCTTGTTCGCCACCGGCGCAGCCGCCGGGCCCTCCTGAGGGGCGTCGGTGATACCCCTTCCCCACTGCCATCCGCGTACCGAGGGAAACCCCAGGACTTGTCTGGGCAGCAGCGGTGCCGTCGTCGCATTCCTTCCTGAAGGTGTTGCTTGGTACGCGAGGCCTCGGAGTGCTAGGTGATAACCCACAAGTATAGGAGATCGTTTGTAGCCTTCTTCGATAAATAAGAGCATCGAACCCAACAAGGAGCTAAAGGCAGAACAAATATTCCCTCAAATTCTATCGACCACCGATACAACTCTACGCACACTTGACGTTTGCTTTATCAGAAACAAGTATGAAACTATTTTGTAGTCGTGATGCTAGAACTACTTTGCAAGAATAAAACTAGAAGTACTTTGCAAGATAATAAAAGTTAGGTGTTTAGTAAAAGAGTTTGTGTCAACAAGAAAGTTAGGTGTTTATGGTAACAAGATTGTTGATGTAGATCCCCGTCATGATCCTAGCCCCGGCGGCGTTCCGGCCCCACCGGAAGCGAGGGGGAGAGAGCCCCCCTTCTTCTTCT
>NC_041390.1:11177644-11205705 GCF_002162155.2 Triticum dicoccoides
TGGGAGGAGAGTTCCCCCTCTGGTCCATGGCCTCCATGGCATCGTAGGGGAGGGAGCCCCTCCGAGATTGGATCTCCCTCTGTATGCTCTTCTGTTTCGCGTCCCCCAGATCTGGCCGAAAACCGTTTCTTATATTCCTGGAGATCCGTGACTCCGATCCCTCGAGTCTAGGGCCTGATCGAGGTTTTTGAATTTGCAAATCTCATGAGATATAAAAATTCATGAATTCAAGAAATATAAGAAACGGAGTCACGGATCATAAACTCAACAAAGTCTACGGATTCAAAAAATGTTCACAGATTTTAAAAAAGGTTCACGAGTTCAAGAAATGTTCATGAATTCAAAAAAGAGTTCATGAATTCAGTTTTTCATCATTAATTCACAAAAATTCATGAATTCAACGAATTTGATAGAAGTTCAGGAGTTCGAATTATGTTCCCAAAGTACAAAATAATAAAATGTTCAGGAATTCATAAAAATTGCATGAATTTGGAAAAAAGTTCACAAGTTCAAAAAATGATCGCGAATCCAACAAATATTCATGAACTTAATAGATAGCCTATTAAAAAATGAATATAAAACTAGAAAAAGAATTTAAAACAAAAAAATGAAAAAAATCTAGAGCAAACCATGATAGAAAAACAAAATAAAAGGAAAAGAAGAAGGAAGAAACAAAACCAAAAAACTGAAATAAATGGAAAAAACCCGAATAAAACTAGGCAGCAAAACATAATAAAAAGATATTGTAAAAAGATAAAGGAAATTCATTTTTTTTGCTAAATATGCCTCACTTTATTGATCATAAGAAACGTCCATAAAAATACATTGAATGTCCGGAGGCTGAAGAAGCCGAAGATGGCATCCTTCAGGGAGATCAAGAGCAAATTTAGCCGAGCTCTCTTCTATCTATCCCCAACTCTAGAAGATGAAAGAACTCTGGATTGACCCAAAGCTCTCCTCTATCGAATGTGGATTTATAAAGCTCAGGCTTATGGACACCTCCTATCCATATCCTATAGTGTTGCTCTGAGATCTGTGCTACACAACTAACTTTTACATGAAAATTTCTCTTTTTTGTTTCTTCAAAACGAGACATTATATGGACTTCAAGCTTTGCAGGACAACAAAACATTCTTACTACAGTGCGGAAAGAAAACTTTCAGATTTTTTTGGTACAACATAAATATACAAAATGATATTTTTTTGGATAAACAATATTAGTTTTAGTATATATGTTTCACGAAAAAACGTGAAATTTCTTTTTCCAACATTCCAGTTAGAATGTTTTATTGTCCTCCAAAGTTTGGAGTTCATTTGTTGTTTTATTTGGAAGAAACAAAAAAGACAAAAGTGCTCGCACGAATCTTGATACAGAAATAAGGGGGTGTATGAAAATGTTAACCCTCCTCTATCTATCCCCAACTCTCGATCGGGCCCATTTAAAATAAACTCTGGATTGTTCCTACCGGTCTCCGTAGGTTGGGCCTGGCATGCATCTAATCTCTCCCCCCCTGATTTCAAGTGGGGGTGGGGTAGATGCTTTGTGATTTGTGAATGCCACGTGTCATTCATCGGGATGGGTCTCACCTGCTAATCCGTGAGACCTGGTCTCATAGAATTCAAAAATTATATAAGACCAGGTCTCATATAGAGCAGGTGAGACCCGCCCTGATGGATGACACGTGGCATTCGCAAATCACAAAGCATCTAATCTCTCCCCTCCTGATTTCAAGTAGGGGGTGGGGTAGATGCTTTGTGATTTGTGAATGCCACGTGTCATTCATCGGGATGGGTCTCACCTGCTAATCCGTGAGACCTGGTCTCATAGAGTGCGTCGACTTCGTGGCGGCGCGCCGGAACTTCAACGAGGTGGTGCTCACCGTCGGCTTCATGCAGCTGGTGCTCGAGTCGCCGTCCGTCCTGGACGACGTCAAGGAGAGCGCCGCGAGGAAGCAGCGCGCCAAGGAGTCTCTTGGCGATTCAGACGTACCTATTCGTAGGGGCATGGCGTCGCCATATTATGGATATTATTATTACTAGCCTGCTGCTGCTTGATTTCGCAGGCTTGGATGGAAACCCAAGGAACTTTAAGAAATCTAGTAGTAAAGAAAAATTATGCTTGAGTTTTTGAAAATTTTAATAAGGAGAGGCGCATAACTGTAGAATACTTCACTGGTAGAAAAAGGGCCTATAGTCCCGGTTCTTGAACCGGGACTAAAGTGTCGGTACTAATGCCCTGATCCTTTAGTCCCGGTTCAATCCAGAACCGGGACTAAAGGGCGCGGCCACGTGGAGCTCCACCTTTAGTCCCGGTTAAATTTTATGATTTTTTTTTGAATTTTTATTTTATTTTTTTTATTTTCAAACTTCTGAATTATTTTAACCTCTAGTCTGTAATCACCACCCCTCATCACTTCTCAATTTATCCTCTAATCACCCTCATCATTCCAAATCATCTAACTTCCCGAACGGTCACCCATCCTCCCACTCCCCCAGCCTGAGCACGCTTAACTTTCGGGTTCTATTCTCCCTCGCTCCAAGTCTGCACTTGTTGTTTTCCTGACAATAGTAAGATGTCAATCCTATTAACCTTCAGGAATTTTGCTTGAGCATGAAGTGATACATTTCACTGTTTGAGTTTGAAACTATTGTTTTAAAAACCAATGATTATTTAGTAACACTAATATTTCTTGAATAATTAGTTTGACCATAGTTTGACCACAGTTTGACCAGATTTGACCAAAATTGAAATAACTAAAATAATTATTTAGTAACACTAATATTCTAGAATAATTAGTTTGACCATTGTTTGACCACAGTTTGGCCACTGTTTGAATAATTTTTAATTTTTTCCACTCTAGATCTTAAAAGCCCCGTAACTTTTTTCTATTAGGTTTGAGGATTTTGAAAATGTTTAACGGGGTTCCCCCCGTTAAATTTGGATGTAACTTTTCGAGTAGATGATTTTTCATATAAAAAACTTTTTCATCCGAGCTAGTATGCAAAAGTTATGCCCATTTTTACAAATTTCAGAGAGATTTTGCAAATAAAGTCAAAATTCACATTTGCAAATTTTCCCAACAACTAGACCACATATCACATGAGAAACTTATTTTCTTTTATTTTTTTGACATTTCCATTATTTTCTTTTATGTTTTTTAAAACTGAAAAGGCGATCGGGGGGGTGGTAGAGTTTGAAAATGGGACCTTTAGTACCGGTTCGTGGCACGAACCGGGACTAAAGGTCTCAACCCCATTAGTCCCGGTTCGTGCCTCAAACCGGGACTAAAGGTCTAATCTTTAGTCCCGGTTTGAGGCACGAACTTAGTCCCGGTTCATGTCTTAAACCGGGACTAAAGGGCCCGAGTGAACCGGGACTAATACCTTAGCCGCACGAACCGGGACCAATGCTCACATTAGTCCCGGTTCTAGACTGAACCGGGACTAATGGGCTGAGCCAGCCTGGACCATAGCCCTGTTTTCTACTAGTGCTTTGAGTGTCTCCATTTTATGAAAAGGAACAAGTCCAAGATGCACCGGTCCTTTGCACTCAAGCTCGACATGATGAAAGCCTATGATAGGGTCGAGTGGACCTATCTACGGGCAGTGATGACCAAACTTGGATTTGCGGAAAGATGGGTAAATATAGTGATGAACTTAGTCACGTCGGTCAAGTTCTCTATGCTATTTAATGGTAAGAAGTTGGAGGAGTTTGAACCATCAAGAGGGATCAGACAAGGGGACCCAATCAGCCCTTATTTGTTCTTGCTTGCAGCAGGGGGCCTCTCGTGCCTGCTAAAATCAAAGAATGAGTCATCCAACCTGAGTGGATTACAAGTGGCACCTACGGCGCCCAAGGTAAACCATTTGTTATTTGTTGATGACAGCCTGCTGTTTTGTAAGGCGAGTAATGCTGGAGCTGAAGAGGTGAACCTGGTACTGAACAGTTACTGCGAAGCTTCGGGTCAATGGATAAACTTTGCAAAATCTTCCATCTTTTTCAGTAAGGGTGTTCCAGATAGTATCCGGGAGGAGATCAAGAACACCCTTAATGTTCCAAATGAAACACTTAATGAAGAGTACCTGGGTATGCCGTCTGACATAGGACATTCTAAAAACGGGGCTTTCAAATATTTGAAGGATCGTTTGTGGAGCAAAGTTCAAGGCTGGCTAGAGAGCACTATGTCGACAGCGGGTAAAGAGGTTTTGGTCAAAGCAGTAGCACAAGCAGTCCCGGTCTTCTCTATGGCTTGTTTCAAGCTACCAAGGGGTTTATGTGAACATCTTAACATGCTCATAAGAAAATTCTAGTGGGGCTCTAAGGACGGCAAGAGAAAACCTCATTGGGTATCGTGGAAGGCTATGACTAAGCCAAGAGGTATGGGTGGATTAGGTTTCAAGGATTTTGAGCTCTTTAACTTATCAATGCTTGCACGTCAAGCGTGGCGACTGCTGCAGGATCCGGATTCTCTTAGCGCACGAATGCTGAAAAGCATCGATTATCCGGACTCAGATATTTTGCATGCAAGTCTTGGCGGTCACCCGAGTCAGGTTTGGCGATCTATACTGGAAGGGAGAGAAGTGCTACAGCAAGGGATCATCCGCCGAATAGGGAATGGTGAATCAACGAACATATGGGCAGACACGTGGTTGCCGAGGAATGAAATGTTATGACCGTATGGCTGTCGGGTAACCAACCCACCAACACGGGTGGCCGAACTGATCGATAACACCAGAGCCACATGGAAGGTTGAACGCGTCAACCAGGTGTTCATGCCTATGGATGCCAAGATCATATTGGGTATTCCTCTCTGCACACGAAACACGGTTGATTTCTGGAGTTGGAACTTCGAGAGGAACGGTACCTTCTCTGTCAAGTCTGCATATCGCATGTTAGTTGAAACCAGAAGGAGGCGGGAGGCATGGTTGGAAAACACAGCGGGCTCGTCGTCGACAGTGGCAGAGGAAGGGACGTGGAAAACATTATGGCGCACTAAGGTACCGGGGAAAGTGAAGATGTTCATGTGACGGTTATCTAAACAATCCCTACCAACGGAAGATGTCCGAGCTCACAGAAATATGTCAGATAGTTCGGAATGTGGGATGTGTGGAGCACTAGACTCATGGAGACACTCACTGCTGAACTGTACATCATCCAGGTGTGTGTGGGCTTTGACCGATGATGATCTAGCACAAGTACTGGTTGCTACCACCGAACCAAAGGCTAAGATATGGCTATTTACACTAATGGAATCACTTTCACATGACCAATTTGTTCGGCTAGCGGTCACGTTATGGGCGATATGGACGGCTCGGCGTAAGGCAATCCATGAAGGGATTTTTCAAACACCCCAAGCCACTACAGACTTTGTCAGGAGATTTATAGCAGAGCTAGAGGTGTTGGACAACAAGCAAGAATCAGTGGCAAGGGGCGGACCCTCTCGGGTCAGGCCACGAGCTCCTCCTCCGGGATGGGTCAAAATTCACGTCGACGCTGCTGTGAGAACTGGGAGAGGAGGATCTGCTGCGGCGGTTTGTTGGGATCAACAAGGCAACTATCTGGGAAGCTCATCGTTGGTCATCGCAGGAGTGGACGACCCAGCGATTCTGGAAACGATCGCATGCTGTGAAGCACTAGCCCTGGCCGAAGATCTTAACGTGAACAACCTGACGATCGCTTCTGACGCGAAGCAAGTGGTGAGTGACATCCAAAAGTCACATATGGGCAAAAACGCTGCAATTATTCAAGAGATTAATTTAGAGCTTCTTCTTGCATCTGTAATTTTATTTTTGAAGGTCGTGCGGCTAATAGAGACGTACATAAACTTGCTAAGTTTTCACTTTCGTTAGGGCCGGGGCGCCATGTGTGGTTGGGCCAACCCCGGATTCCAAATTGTATCCCACGTCTTGTGGAGTTTGGTGATGAATAAATTGTTTTCACCCCTCAAAAAAAAAAAACTAGTGCTTCTTTTTATTTATTTATTTTGATGAGTTGGAACTGTAGAATACTTCTGTCTCTAGCCCCATTATGTGCCAGTATGTATTTTGACTGTCCAGAGTGATTTTCAAGCCTATCTACTTGTCTTAGATTTGACTAAATACGGATGTATCTAGACACGTTTTAGTGGCAGCAGCAGGGAACAAGAACAGGGTGGGAAATCATGGGACAATGCCCAATGCAAATTTTGCAAGGCACGACTAGTCTAATACGCAGCATAATCAAGACAAACATAATATTATGCAGAGTAAAATGAAACGGACGGACCAGAAAAGATAACTTTCGAGTTAATGACAATTTCAAGGATGTCATGCTGCTGTAGGATCTGCGTCGATTCTTGCCGAGCCGAGGGAGATTCTGGCAACACATACATAAAAATACTTGCTGCAAAAAAATTGTAAAATACTTTTGTTTCTTCATGACCTGCCAATGCCATAGCCCCATCCTGCCGGTATTCTGACTGTCCAGATTTAAATTCGCCGTCAATTCACATTGCAAGCTATTCCTCCTCTCTTCTCACTTGATACTCTCTCCGCTATATATATGTGCAGTAGACAAGTGCAACGTGCCAACAGGTTATCAAGTAAGTGATGCAAGGGCAAAAATAATCAATGTAAAACAGTGGGAAGGTAGAAGGAAGACTGGTATCAGGTTGTGGGTAATAAGTTGCAGAAGATTATTACTCTCTGCACACCAAACTAAAGCTGGCATGACCATTGCCCATAGCGATCGATCCAAATTAGAGTACTGAACGTACACACGCGCACACTAGAGCCCAGAGTGCGTCTTCCTTGCAGTAAGTTAGCAGCCATCAGACCTGAAAAAGCCTAAATTTAGTTCACCTTTGTGAAACATGTTCTCTTACAAGCCAAAAACCAGAGCTAAGAACGAGAAGTGCAGGAAAAGACAGAGGCATGAGATAGCAGGCGATGATGCTACGCTACTCTAGTACTCCCTCCGTCCGAAAAAACTTGCCCCTCAAATGGTGGTGCTATATACATCCATTTGAGGAACAAGCTTGAGACAAGTTTTTCCGGACGGAGGGATTAGTAGCAACAGAATGGGCGAAAAACGCCAGCTTAGTTCCTTTCAGTAACCAAGGGGGTCAAATGCTTAGCAAGGACGAAATGAACGCCACCCCACCGATTTGCTTGGCAGTGTACCTGATGGCAGGCGAACATCATCCGAGCTTCTCCAGTTCCCTTTCCTTTGGCATTCAACTTGTTTCTTGTGCTTGCAACAAACCCAGAGCAGGAGCCAGATCTCCGGTCGCGGTTCATGGTCAAAGCTTCCACGCCACTTCAATTAACCCCTTCCCTGATAATGCGCTTTCATCAAAGAGATAAAGCAGGGATGTCTTTCAGGCTGCGGTAGCTCCGACATCATCCAGCCATCCCACATCTGAGGAATATGTGGCAGCCATCCTCTGTTGAAGCAAACTGCGCACCCTGTGTCCAGATCCACGGTTCTCCTTACAAAAACTTGTCCTCGAAGCAGGCTGCCAGTGGAACTGTTCACCTTGTTGGGGATCTTTCATTCAGGTTTATCTCAGCTCTCATGTCACCTTTCAAGCTTTGCAAAATCAATATACATGTAGTTTTTGTGATGAGATACAACAGCAGAAATAAATAAATAAATGTGGTTTTGTGATGAGGTACTCGCATATGTGAGCACTGAGTAGCAAAAATCACAAGTCTAATTCATGCCATCTCCATTGGTTTAGTTTTGATGATCAATGGCAGGTGTAAAATGATGAGACTAATTCATTATCGATCATGCTTCAGTCTCAAATAAGTTGCCTTTTCATGTTCGAAAGTTTTCTGAGCGGAGTAAAACCAGCTACAGGATATATCTTACAATGATAAAGGGAAAGAAATCAAGAGGCATAGAAGATCACCCAATAGAAACATATTTCCTAAGCATATTTCCGATAGAAGAGCTGCAGAGTTACTACTAACTAACATATGGTGGTAAGCAAAAAACAATAAATTGAAAACAGATTGGAGTGAAAGAAAATCTCTGGAAAGCATATTTACTGGAAAACAATGCAAGGCAGTTCTTTTCCTTTCTGGTTCTCTTCTCTAGGTGCTGGTTTCAAAATAAAATGAGTCTACCCACACATCCAACGTCCATTATCCTAAAAAATGGCGATGCTTTCTTCTCTACTTAAAGACAACATTAACACCTCAGGGCTCAAGAATTAAATAGTCAGTTTCATTAGGCATTAGCAACGACCAAACCAGCAATTGGCATGCATTCTACAGCACAAAATCTACATCTATTTAGGCGAAAGATCTAATGTGATTACCAGCTTCGTAGGTATGGTGAGAACTCTGTCATATCATACACAATAATTAATTTCCATAGCCCGTACTTGGTTCATGTAAATCTGAATCTAGTCGGAACTACCCCTCTGCAAGCGTCAGCATAGTCTCCAAGGCTTATCTCAGTTCTCATATCACATGTGTGACCAAAGGTGGATACAGAGTACACAACAATCGCAAAACAAAATCCAGCTACAATACCCACATCTGAAACACTCCTTGCTCTTACCACAGAACTTTGAATGTTCACGGAGATAAACATTGATGGGTACTGACAAATGTACATATTTTTAATCCCTAACAAGGCACGGAAACTATAATTGCAAAATGAATTGCTGGACTGGGAATTAATACTCATCAATGAGCATTACAGTAATTTTTGTTTTAACTGAACATATGGTATTGTTAATCTTGCCAATCATCAGCGGTTGACATTTGCAGTTTTTATGCAAAAGTGTTTCATCATAGATCATGCTTCAGTCCCAAATAGGTTACCTTTTCATGTTCGAAAATTGTCTCAGCGTAGTAAAATCAGCTACAGGATATAGGAACAAAGATAATCAATCTTAGAAGCATAAGGGGAAAGATATCAAAAGGCACCCAATAGAAACTTATTTTCTAAGCATGGCCTAGAAGTAAAAAACTGAACTGCAGATGATGGAAAACAAAAGGCAAATCAATGAAAATGGAAACATAAAATTTGGAGCAGAAGCAAATCATATCGATATATTTACTGGAAACGGATGTGGTACAGTCCTTTTGTTTTCTGGTTCATGGGTTCTGGTTTCAAAAGAAAATTGGTCTACCCACATATTCAGTTTCCATTATCCTAAATGGATGTCGGAAAGACAAATATATTCATGGCTCTCATTTCAGAGATTGTAAGCGATGCTTTCTTGTCTACCTAATGACAACATTAACACCTGAAGGCTCAGGAACTAAATTATCAGTTTCCTTAGGCATTGGCAACAACCAAACCAGCATGTGGCAGACATAATACAGCAGAAACCCAACATTTATTTAGGCAAAAAGCACTAATGTGAATTACCAGCTTCGCAGGCATGGTGAGAACCCAGTCCTTGGTTCATGTAAATCTGAATCTAGCCGGCACTACCCCTTCACAAGCTGTTGCATAGTCTTCAGCGAGGTGCGGCGCAACTTCCGTGTGAGGGGAAATGAACTTCTCCACGAATACCTTCTCTCTCACCTTGAAAGCGGTATAGTAGTAGCCTGGGTTGCACTTGAGCAATCCATTTTCCATGAGAAACTTTACAACGTAGTACCTGGGTTTCATCCGGCCCTCCAGCTTGTAATTGATAATTATTGACCGTTCAGCAATGTAGGACGGTTCCAACCCCACCTCAGAGATGAGGAAATCAGACCTGCGCTGCAGTAATTCCTTTGACTTCCTCAGCACACACGGAGCCATACGCAGAGCAATGCTCACCTCAGCGTCTGACCACCTGAACGTCTTCTTCAAGTAGGCCACTTTGGCGGCGATCTTCTCCTCACCGAGGAATCCGACGGCATCCAACGCGTGCCTGAACATCCCCGAGCCACGAGGTACACCAAGGCCTTCGGCGCATGCCACCATCACCCGGACGCGCTCTGGCTTGCTGCTCAGGACTCCGCCCTTAGCGAGGGACAGCTTGGTGATATCGCAATCATCTAGCCCGCACTGTCGTAAGAGCGCAACATTGGGCTTGACCGTCCCCTCGATGTCAGCACCGGCGAGGTAGCCTTTCTTGAGCACCCGGAAGAGGTTCTCCGAGGAGCCTAAGAGGGGCAGGTAGTACCGCAGCTTGGAAACAATGGACCTGGAGCGGAAGTGGACGAAGGAGAGCGGGATGAGGCGCGCGATCTCGGAATGCGACAGGCCGAGGCCGGCGAGCTCAATTGCGACGGGGCCCAGGGTTTTCTCCACGCTGGCGCAGAGGAACAGCGGGTCCTTGGCGACGAGGGCGGCGACATCGGCGGCGGAGAGGCCGAGGCCAGCGAGGAAGGCGAGGACGGCGTCGGGCTTGGCGGGGGACTTGAGGTGGGAGAGCTTGGCGGAGGCCTTGAGTGCCTGGGCTCGGGTGAGGCCGCAGGTGGAGACGAGGTAGTCGTCGGCGACGAAGCTAGGGTTTGGGGAAACGGCGGCCGCGGAGAGGGGGCGGTGGAGAGGGGGGCCCTGAGAGGTGGCGGGAGAAGAGAGAAGCCGCACGAGGATGCAGCCACGGAGGCGGAGCATGGCGGCGGCGGCGGCGGCGGAGAGATTGATTCCCGATGGAGGCAGGGTGCGAATGGGATGGTGCTTCGGTGGAGGGGATGCGGCGCCCCGGCGAGACAGGTGAAGGCACGGAGGAAGTGAAGAGGAGAAGAGACCGGCGAGGATGGCGCTTCGCCGGCGGCGGCGGCGGCGCCGCCGCCGGAGAGATTTTCCGGTCCGCTGTGAGTGGAGAGGAAAAATGCGGAATGGCAGGCGCGATGCGAATGGAGGCTCCCCAAATTGCAATATCACTGAATCCCAGGGGTCTTTACGTCTTTCAAACATACAAAATACATTTTTTTTTCAAAAGAAAACATACATAATACATTGAGCCTTATGAAAACTTTCATATACACATGGAAAATAGATATCCCCTTCGTTCAATAACGTAGTGCGTATAGATTTTCGAAAGTCAGACTTTGCAAAATATGATCAAATTTATAAAGAAAACTACTTATACCTACATTATCAAATATATAAAATATGAACCTACGTCTTGTCTTATGATGAACCTAATGATATATGTTTGACATCTAGATGTAAATGTTTTTCTTCACAAACTTGGTCAAATTTTGTTAGGTTTGACTTTTCAAAAAATCTGTATGCAATCATTATGCAATCGGTATAATAAGGAAAATGGCTTTGAGAGATAAGATTATATCACAAAATAAGTTATTATACGACTTGTACTTATCTTGTGATTTTTTTGTAGGTATAGTACTTCCTCCATTTTTATTTGCTCTGCATATTAGAGTTGATTGAAGTCGAACTTCGTAAAGTTTGACCAAGTTTATAAAAAATATATAAATATTTACCCTAACAAATCTATATGATACGAAAGTACGTTCAATAATGAATATAATGGTATTGATTTGTTATTGTACAAGTTAATATTTTTGACTATAAACTTTGTCAAAATTTATAAAGCTTGACTTTGACTAAAACTAATATGCAGAGTAAATAAAAACGAAGGGAGTAAATGGCTATGCTTTTTTTATAGGTAGTAAATGGTTACTTTTTTCCGATTTTTTTAAATGGTTATGCTTGCTAATCAATCCAATCCAAATTATATGTCGCTCAAACAGATGTATCTAATTAATATGGATTGGATGGAGCAGAAAAGTTCATACGGATATATATTTTCTCAAAACTTGAAAGTATGATTTCTACAAGTAAAAAGAAATCATATGTGAACTATGTTTGTTTTTAGCATTTTGTGTGTGTTCATGTTTTTTCTCTCTCTCTCTCTCTCTCTCTTCATTCTAGCCTCTTTTCCCCCACCTCACTCTGTTCTCACATTGACATTGTTGCCTTTTTCAACGGACTCCTACTTATGTTTTCTAAATTTTGCAAGGTGAGAATTGAGAAGGTTATTATTCTTTAGTTTTATGTGTATAGCTATATTAGAGTTGAGATCAATTGCATCGTGTCCACAAATCCTCTATAACACTAAGCTCCCTAGTTTTAAAAAGCCCACACTCAATTAAGGTCTCCAATTAGAATTGGATCATCCAATTTTGATCGGGTCTACAATTTCTCAAAGCTTCACAATCCAATTCTTTTATACTATACAATATGCTTCCTAATTTTTAAGGCCTCATAATTATTAAGGTATTTAATATAGGTTGATCATCCAATTTTGACTGGGTCAACAATTTCTCAACCTCTTCAATTGAATTTTTTTAATTCACTATGTTCCAAAATTTTGAATCTCTTTCATTCAATTGAGGTATTCAATTTTGATTTGGTTGACGATTTTAAATGGGCCAATGATTTTCAAATCAATCAGCTGCAACTGACCTATAAAAACATATCAATCCCATGCACCCCTCCCACCACCTAGAAAAAAGAAGCGTCACCATATGATATTGTAGTATCAATATAGTACATGCAACCACCGATGCAGAAATTTTCCCACATAAATATAGGTTGGTTAGCGGATGACACAGTCATCTCCCCACCCGCCTAACTTAATATTCCATCAGTTATAAAATATGAAGGGTATTAATTTTGTAGAAAGTCAAACTTCTTTAACTTTGACCAACTTCAGAGCAAAAATATCAACATCCACAATATTAAACAAATTTGATATATTTCTCTACAAATTTGATGAAACTTAAAAGGTTTGATTTTAAAAAATATAATACACATTATATTGGGAAACAGAGTGATTAGTTTTTTAAGATATCCAACAACATGAACGGCGCAGCAAAGCGCGCACAACCCTTCTAGTTAGTAGTATATCTAAGAACAATTGGCATCCCATTGATGATCGATCAACCTTCTTAGTCCAGCTAGTGGCTGGTCGTCTAGAGATCTATATGGAGTCAGTTGAGATGCGATGGTCAGCCAAGTGGGTTGATCAATGCTCCTCTTAAAATTCGAAGCCTAAAGTAGATGTGCTACTCGAGAAATAAAAAGACCAACGTAGACCGTACTAACATCTAATATTTGACGTCACATTTGAATTTGATACTATTCACATCCATAATTGTCCCTTTGCTCATCGAATTATGAATCTTATATAAATGTTGTAAATGATCAATTTTATAATAATTTTAGGGTTGTAGTTCGGTGCATAGGTAGCTCAGAGGAACCATAGCCGTCACTTCCTCTCCAAAAAAGCTTAGGGTTCCTATGCGGCCATGCCTCCCGTGGCGCCGCTGCCGGTCCACCTCGTCTCCGGTGGCCCTAGGGCCATGGGGACACGGTGGATCTCATCCCTTACCAGCGGGAGGGCTTCGTTTTTAAATATTTCTTTGAATTTTGTTAGGGTTGTGTCCTGCTAAAGAGGATAAGACAACGACGGCTTCGTGAAGATTGAATAAGGTTCGTCCCGCCTAGCCCCCGTCTCGATGGCGCATCTAACATCGTCGGAGAGTGTGTGGAGGTGTGTCTCCGGCGGATCTCACAGGATTCGGTAGGTGGTTTGTCTTTGGTGGATCTACTCGGACCCGGTCTTCGTTCGTCTACATTTGTCTGTCATTAGATTGGATCCTTCCGATCTATGGGTCTCATCATCGGCGGGGGTTACTATTCTATTGCGCTGGTCCTACGAGGCCTTAGCACGACAAGTTCCCGGCTGTCTACTACAATAAGTTCTGCCCGGCTCCGGTGAGGGAAGGGCGATGACAACGGCGCGTCTTCGGCTCGCTTTAATGCTTGTAGTCTTTGCTAGATGGTCTACGGATGGATGCGATTTTTATTATTCCTATTGTTCATTGTATTGTCATGATTGAAAATAAAAAGATCGAAAGATTTCTCACAGATAAGAAGCTCAGAAGAACCATTAAAAGGACAATCGTGTGGTCTCCCTAGATGGTCCTTGGAGGGAGTGATGTAATTTCATTTCCTTTTTATTGCATTCTCACGAATCTATGGGATACACAGATTTGGAATAGCCATGCGTTATATAGGTTTGGAAAAGATGAATGGGCAGGACAAAGCCCATCAAGGTCCAGAGTTGGACATGGTATTTTTCTCTTCCCTGATCTTGTGTGGTTATATCATGAACCTGAGGAGACTATATACGGTGATTATATCGTGGCTATCATATTTACCTATTTTACAAAGAATGATCGGATATAATTTACTGGTACAATCCATTGTGTGCCTTTCACGCTTCCGTCAGTTTAGTTTCCTCACACTTTAAGTAGTCTTGTGAAGTTGTGATCAGGTAGCTCGCAATCTGAATTTCTGTAATGAATATTTTTTTTTGGTCCAACGAGTAAAACGTAGACTTGGTGACCCTCAAAAGGGATGATATTTTACATAACGAGTAAATCATGATGTCCTTAGATATTTCTTATGAGTATTTCTTCTTTTCTGCGGAAAAGTTTCTTGTCTTCCGAACTCTTGGATGTGGGCAGAACTCTTGATGAGCCGAGGCACCCGCAGCATGCCATTGTGAGTCAAGTTTGCCATTGTTTGATGGGAAGTTTTCAAGTGCTACATGTAGAAGGACGCTATAGTGGTTGCAATCTTGCTGCTAAGTGACACGTACTGTCACCCTGTTTCTAATGAAAAAAACTGAAGAACAATGACTCGTTTAAACATTGTTCAATTTTGTGGTTCATGAGCCTTTTCTTCAAAGTTTACTTAAAAGTTGGGTTATTAGGTAAAAAATGGTTCCTTTCCTTTTGTGCTTGCAATTTATTGTCCTGACAAAAACACTTTTTATTGCAGTGCTAAAGAAAATGCGTCTACTACTTGACTGAACTAAATAATCTTGATAGCAAATGCCCTCTCTGGGCATATTCGTAGATTCAAGGTGAGGAGACATGCCAGCATACAGACCAGCCTTGAAAATAGTCAGATAAACATTGGAAGATGTTGGCAGAAATACATACATTGCACATGTACGATGTTCTAACAAGAGCGTAAAGTTGATTGATTCTTGATAGCATCACCTGAATATATCACTCACGGATTCATGAATGTTCTCCGTTGCAATGCACGGCCATTCACCTAGTAAAGGCAATGATTTGTTGGTAGTAGAGGCATCTCATGTTTCAAAGGGTTAAACCTTAGCCGTCGTGACCCGGCTCCATGGCTGGGTCAATCTTGCACCTCTGTTGGTGCCGAACCCTAGGCAAATTCCCCCAAATCTCTTGTTGTTTCTATTGATTGACCGAATGTGAGGAGCGATAGTAGATCAATAACTCTCGTATAAGCGAGGGAAAAAGAAATGAAGAGAAGTTGACGAAAGTATCAAGTGGTACATCTACTTTTTATAATATCACATGAAGCCGGCAAAAAGGAAAGCCGACCAACGAAGAAACTGCATAGGGGACCTATCATGAGTGAACATTGCGTGGGCGCCACTGGCCGCATCTCATCATATTGTTGTGTAGAAGAAGAAATGACCGCCGATGCTGCTGGTGCCTCCATCTCTATGACCTTGCCGTCCAAGCCCGCAATAGCAACAAACACGTAGCACTAGAGCACGGGAGGAGAGGTGATCAGGGAAATTCGTCTTTCTTGATGGCAGGATAATTAGTGATGGGCGACTCCACGCGACGCTGATGTGATTTCAGGCCACACTAAAGGATGTCGGAGAAGGGGGCCGTAGGACGAACTCAACAACATCGGTAGTGGGCTTGGTGGATATTGTGTCGAGGGCTCGGGGACGCACTCGGTGAAGGTGGTGGACCTCGGGGAGGGGGCCCTCATACACGTGGATGCAGGGGAAAAGAGGGTGCACGGGCTTGGAGGCATTACTCATCCACCTCTTCTGGCAAAGAGAGCTCATCGGGGCCAACCGCGTGAAGGAGGAGCTTGAGGTAGCTTGGAGGAGGCGACGACGGCAGCCAGATCCATGTGGCAAGCCAGAGTGGAGGCATCCCACATGGGAGCAGTGATTTCGGAGCCTAAGCTTAGATGCACCTGCTATTATGTTTGTTCATTGCTGCATGGAGATTCGGGAAATGGGGCATGAGGTTGCATTGCTAGGGCGTGGAAAATCCCCAAAACGAACTATACATGCATGAATAGTGCGATACATGTGGGTCTATCATGTAGCACACGAGGAGGGTTCGAACGAAGGACAGGCAGTGCCATCTTGGTTGGATTCTGATCCATGGCACCTAATCGTCTCCATTCATCTAAGTCGTGGCTCACTTTGCTAGCCCGTGGTGTGACTTTGAAACTTTGAATCCGAGTCATGGCCTAAAGATTTGTATAGCTCCAGTTGGGGCCTGCGGTGTAGGATCGTCGGTACGCACACCGAATGTCATCCACGACCGACATCGGCCAACAGATTGCTAGCTTACCAGACGCTACAAGAGGTAGTGTCCTTCATGAAGTTTGTGTGCTTCATCACCAACCAGGTCATCCTAAGCCATCATGGACAACCCATTCATCTACGTGGTTGACTTCAACACTGGAGACGACTTCTCATGGTCGTTGCTCATGTCACACCTTGCTCACCATGGTAGCAAGTTGTTTCATGTCACGTCACTTGCCACCACATGAATGCACCGCACGGATACGCATGCACCTACAGTCGTGCATGGTGTCCGTCGGAGTTCGCGCGTGTCCCTAGGGTCTCCCATTCCAGTACGATGAGAAGGACCTCCTGGTCTGGGCTGGAAGTCACGTAATGGTACCTACAACAATCTCGAAAAGAGTAGAAGGCCTGGATTTCAAGAGCATCTGAGCTCGCACTTAGAAATCTATTTTTGTTCCCACGGTCCATACATAGAGAGAAACTAGAAAAGAAAACGCAAAACACGCATACATGCATGCATGCTTCCACAAATGGGTACCACATACCTTTCTAGGGTTCTGGTGACCTCACATTCATTGTTGACCCCTTATGACCTCACATTCATGGGAGAGATTTCCTGACCTCACATTGTCTCTATAAAAGCCTATCACCTCTACGAATCATGTGTCTCCACCATTTCAAATCCTCCGCGCGCCTAACATACCACTTGAGAAATTACTAATGGCCAACAGAAAGAATGTCATGGCCATGTTATTTCTCACCACCATTGTGGCGGTGGCGGCCACAAGGCCAGCCGAGACCTATGGCGTTGCGGAGGAGAACACATTGAAGATGGCTACCCCCAGCAGGAAAGGGGTTGACGCTACCTTAGCAGCTACACGTGTTGTTGCCGCCGAGAAGTCCATCAAGAAGGCTGAAAGCGCCACCACACCAGAAGAGGCCGCGGCTGCCAAGCAAGATGGAGCAAAATCTGCTTCTGCTGCATTAAAGTACAATGCCATCTCTCAGCAGGCAAATGGTAAAGGTTCTTCTACCTCCCTAGGCAGGAAAGAAGCAGCCAATACTTTAGCCGCCGCACACTATGCCGCCACCGAGAAGTCCATCAAGAAGGCCGAAGCCGCCAAGACACCTGCAAAGGTCGTGGCTGCCAAGCGAGACGCAGCAAAGTCTGTTGACGATGCATTAAAGTATGGTGCCATCTCTCGGAAAGCAGCCGGTATAAGTTCTTCTACCTCCCCCAATAGGAAAGAAGGCACCACTGATGCTGCTAAGATGTTCACCAAGAAGGCTGAAACCGCTACCACACCTGAAGAGGCCGCGGCTGCCAAGCAAGCTGCAGCCAAGTCTACCGCTGCTGCATCAAAGTATGGTGTCATTTCTCAGCAAGTAGCTGGTACAAGTTCTTCTACCTCCCCTAGCAGGAAAGAAGCTGCCGGTACCTTGGCAGATGCTCGCATAGCTGCTGCCGAGAAGTCCATCAAGAAGGCTGAAACCGCCACAAGACCTGAAGAGGCAACATCCGCTAAGAAGGATGCCGCGAAATCCGAGGCTGATGCAATGAAGTACGGGGCCATCTCTCGGCAGGCCGCCGGCAAAAATGGTGCCTAAGTGGTGCCTTAAACACCTATTCACACGCAACATCATCTACATACTACCATGCATGCAAAATAGCAGCATTCAGATACCACATTATGCTAATTCTCATGCATGCACGCTTTGTTTAAACGTTCCCATTACGAATCATGTATTAATGTCTTGCTTGTTTTATTTTTAGTAGTAAGACACGCTTGACTTGCTTTAAAAAAAATACAACAATCGACGTATACATGTATTATCTGAAAATTAATAATATGAGTTCCACCGCAATTTGTTTCTTTTTGTCATAATTTGGGTGCAATCAATGCACACATCCAATACACAAAATTGGACGACTCAATGTGTTATGGCTCCATGGAGCGGCGAATCATGTTTTATTGTCTTGCTTGTTTTACTTTTAGTAGTAATGTCTTGCTGGTCAATGTATTATGGCTCCATGGAGCGGCATAATGATATATGATATATCTTCACTACTTCAAAAAGAACTTAAGGTTTTGTCATACATCTTTCCTTCATCCATCCTCCCTACGAATCCTTCCTGTTTTGATTTTTTTCTCCCATCTTTGATTTTTCTCCCCATTGATTCTACCTAAAAACCACCTCAATGTCACATGTTTACTGTATATGTCAAGGCCTCCTTTGGTTCATAGGGTAGAAAAAACATAGGAATAGGAAAGTCATAGGAAATGAGATGACATGTATCTCAAATCCTATGATTGGGAATAGGAAAGGAGATGCCCTTTGATTCACATCATAGGATTTTTTTCATTGAATCTAGGCTAATGTTTATTTTCCTATGAAATGTGAAGGAGAGGAAGAATTCCTCCATAGGATTAGGATTCCATTCCTACAAACCAAAGGACTCTAAAGGAATTTTTCCTATAGAAATCCTATCCTATGAAATTCTTACAAGATTCCTCCAAATCAAAGGAGGCCCAAGTGGTTGTGATGAGACAGTGGCTGGGCACTTCAGATTTATTCCCGTAACTGACTGTCAAATTGAGTCATCTGTCGTCCTTTCGATGATTGTAAGAAAGTTATATGTTTACTGTATGTGCCAAGTGGTTGTGATTATCGTTACCGGCCACAAAGTTATATTTTCTTGTCTTAAGAAGGGTTGCATACAATGCGTGTAGCTCTTGACGCCTGATAACCCACAAGTATAGGGGATCGCAACAGTTTTTGAGGGTAGAGTATTCAACACAAATTTATAGATTCGACACAAGGGGAGCCAAAGAATATTTGTAAGTATTAACAGCTGAGTTGTCAATTCAACCACACCTGGAGATTAATTATCTGCAGCAAAGTGATCAGTAGCATAGTAGTATGATAGTTTTGATAGTAGTAGCAACATCAACAGTAACGGTAACAGTGGTAGCAATGGTTTTGTAGCAGTGACAATAGTAACAGCAGCAGCAGTAACTTAGCAAGAACAATATGTACGAAAATCGTACGCATTGGATCGGTGATTTGTTGGATGATATTCATCATGTGACAGTTACAACCTAGGACGATACGGCACTAGCTCCAGTTCATAAGTATAATGTAGGCATGTATTCTATAAATAATCATACGTGCTTATGGAAAGAACTTGTATGACATCTTTTGTCCTACCCTCCTGTGGCAGCGGGGTCCTATTGGAAACTAAGGGATATTAAGGCCTCCTTTTAATAGAGAACCAGAATAAAACATTAACACACGTGAATACATGAACTCCTCAAACTACGGTCATCACAGGGAAGTGTCCCGACTATTGTCACTCCGGGGTTGCCGGATCATAACACGTAGTAGGTAACTATAACTTGCAAGGTTGGATCTAGAACATAGATATAATGGTGATAACATAAGTCATAGCAACATCAATCTCAGAACATAATGGATACTAGGGATGAAGCCCTAACAAAACTAACTCAATTACATGATGAATCTCATCCAACTCCTCACCGACCAGCGAGCCTATGAAGGAATTACTCACTCCTGGTGGGGAGCATCATGGAATTGGCGATGGAGAAGGGTTGGTGATGACGAAGATCGAAGATCCCACTCTCTGGAGCCCCAAACGGACTCCAAATCTAGCCTCCCGATGAAGAACAGGAGATGACGGCGGCTCCGTCTTGTGGATCGTGATAATTCTTTCTCCCTGATTTTTTTCCTAGAAAAATAGGATTTTATAGCGTCGGATTCAGGGCCTGCGGGGCCACCAGGTGGGGACAACCCACCTGGGTGTGCTTGGAGGGGGGGGGGCTGGTGGGTTGTGCCCATCCAGGTGCCCCCCTCTGGTTGTTCTTGGCTCCAGAAATTCTCTGTATTTGTATAAAAATTCCTCGCAAAGTTTTGTTCCAATCCGAAAACTTTTATTTCTGCACAAAAAAAACACCATGGTAGTTTTGTTGGAAACAACGTCAGTCCGGGTTAGTTTCATTCAAATCATGCAAATTAGAGTCCAAAACAAGAGGAAAGTGTTAGGAAAAGTAGATACGACGGAGACGTATCAACTCCTCCAAGCTTAAACCTTTGCTTGTCCTTAAGCAATTCAGTTGATAAACTGAAAGTGAAAAAAAATTACGAACTCTTTTGCTCTTGTTTTCATAAATAAGCTTAAACATCACCCAGTGTCGGTGTCAAAACCGGCGGATCTCGGATAGGGGGTCCCGAACTGTGCGTCTAGGCGGATGGTAACAGGAGACAAGGGACACGATGTTTACCCAGGTTCGGGCCCTCTCGATGGAGGTAAAACCCTACTCCTGCTTGATTAATATTGATGATATGGGTAGTACAAGAGTAGATCTACCACGAGATCAAGGAGGCTAAACCCTAGAAGCTAGCCTATGGTATGATTGTTGTTGTCCTACGGACTAAAACCCTCCGGTTTATATAGACACCGGAGAGGGTTAGGGTTACACAGAGTCGGTTACAATGGTAGGAGACCTACATATCCGTATCACCAAGCTTGCCTTCCACGCCAAGGAAAGTCCCTTCCAGACACGGGACAAAGTCTTCAATCTTGTATGTTCATAGTCCAGGAGTCCGGCTGAAGGTATCGTCCGGCTATCCGGACACCCCCTAATTCAGGACTCCCTCAGAGCCCCCGAACCAGGCTTCAATAACGACGAGTCCGGCGCGCAAATTGTCTTCGGCATTGCAAGGCGGGTTCTCCTTCAATTTCCGTGTACCTGCTGAATAATGTCCGGTTTCTTATAAATGTAGCGCTCCTCGGCTTCCACGCCCAATAATGGCCATCTTCCACGTGTCAAATGAATACGAAAAGTCTGGGTGTTTTTACATTCACACCCCCAGCCGCGTAAATGAGCCGCCTATTTAAAGGGACGGGGATTTAGATCCAAACCACACCTTCTCCTCTCCGCGAGTTTCATCAGAGCGCATCCGACAAAGGACCGTTCCATCATGGCCAGCCGTCGCAGCTCCTCCTCTCGCCCTTCCAGCCCTCATCCTGGAGATTAGGAGAGATGCTCCGTCCCGCACAGCGAGCTAGTGTCGCTTCGGACCAAAGGGATTTCTTCCTCCGGCCTATATGGTCCCGGTTCGAGTCGGACTTGCCACCTATAATGGCGGAGAGCAAGCGGAGAATGCCCCCAATCCCTCCAAAGGAGAGCGGGTATGCCTTGTCCCTTATTTAATAAGAGGGCTCGGATTTCCAATTCATCCGTTTCTCTGGGGGCTCCTGGAGTTCTATGGCCTCCAGCTGCACAACCTCACGCCTGTCTCCGTATTGCATATTTCGGGCTTCGTAGCCCTTTGCGAGTTGTTTTTGGGTGTTGAGGCTCATTTCGCGCTGTGGAAGAGGCTATTCTACCTTGTGCCCTGTTCTGAGGAGGGGTCAATATATCAAGTGGGCGGAGCCAAAGTGTGGTGTATCGCCAGGACCGGATATCTATCCGGAACCCCAAAGAAGGCGTCCGAGGACTGGCCTTCAGAATGGTTTTATATAGAGGATGTCCCGTTGCCGGATCCTGTTCGGATCGGCCTCCCTGAGTTCAACAGCGCTCCCCTGAAGAAACGCCTAAGCTGGCACCCACGGAGCCCTCAGAGAGAAAGTGACAAGGACGTTCTTTACCTGATGGGCCGGATAAGATTATTAGCTCATTCCGGACTAACCATGATCGGAGTCATGGCCGCATGCATCATGGGAGGGGTGCAACTGCTTCAGTACAGAGGCCACCCCATGTGGGACTTCAACGGGGAGGATGATGCCACCCGTCACGGCCGTAAGGGGCCGGACTCGGCTACCGCTCTAGTAAAGATCTTGTCCGCTTTGTACAAGGGACAAGAGGAGGAATTTCTCCGCGTCAACCCACAGGGTGGATTTACCATGTACAATCCCCCAAGTTGGGTAAGTGGGCAATTTTACTTGCCCGTCTCTTTTGTATTCCCATCATTAAATATATAGTCTAACGACTTCAACGCAGGAACTGCGCCAGGAAGTAAAGGACATAAATAGCCCGCCTCCACAGCCTGAGGACCCAGAGTTGTCCCTCGATCCGGCCTCCGAAGAGGATCCGGACTTATCCATGGAGTTAATTGATGGGGTGTTTTATCAATTGAGCAAGGACAATGCCTTGGTGGCCATTAAGGCCGATTACCCGGGGCTGCTCCCGGCCTCCCAGGTAACTGAGACCGAAGTCCTAGCACCTCAAAAAGGGATCCGCCCTCGCGTGTTTTTCAGTTTCCTGACAACAACCATGTTTTGCAGGGGAGGTTCTTGAGACGGGAGGCCGAGCCTGCGGCGACTAGCCAACGAGGGGCTACAGGGCCCCGTGGGATGAAAAGAAGTGCAGTCCGGACTGAGGCGCCGGCGCAGAGGTATAGCGCGCCTTCTTATTCCCAGGTGTTATTCCTTCAAGGCATATTAACACTCGTGCTCTTTTCAGGACAAAAAGACCCCGCCGGACTATATCCGGAGAGGTTGCCAATCGCGCCTCCACCAGCCAGGATCCAAAGCCTGGTCCGGAGACGGAGGCGAACACGAGGCGCGCACCGGACGCTCCTCCAACAGATGATGCGGACAGGCTGTCCGCCACTAATTCCGAGGAGGAGAGTGCCATGAACCACAGGCGTCGCCGGACAGTTCTTCGCGACGCTTGTTTCTCCCAAGAGGCATTGGATGCCTTCAATTCGGGAGATGCGTACCTCCGTGCCACTCAAAATGGTCTAGCCAGAGCCACGGAGCAATATGTAAAAGACATACGGGTGAGAAAATTTAATGGTTATATATATCAGTAGTCCCCGAGACTTGAAACAGTTAGAAGAACTGATTTAAGGATCATTCATAATGCAGGTTCTTGCGGAAAAGAATACCCAACTGTCCCAGGAGCTAGAAGAGTGCAAAGCCCAACTTGAGGCCGCACTAGTCGCGACAGGGGAGCCCAAGGAGACCCCCTCTGGTAATATGTGCTTCAAAAAGAGAAGTATTTTGTGAAGTGCGGCGTGTGTGCAAATCTGACGAATGAAATTGCAGATGGCGCCGGATTAGATCCGGAAAAGCAACAACTCCTACGCCAGCTAAAGGCTGGTGAGAGCGTGCTGACAAAGGTGAGGCGGGAGAAGAACGATCTCCAATATGCCAACACCAAGCTGGGCGTTGAACTGAAAGATGTTTGTGCCCAGCTGTCGGACTCCGCTAAGGAGAATCAGCGGCTTCGACGCGGCATATTTAGTAAGTGCTTAAACGAACTTTGAATAAAGAGTTCGACGAGGAAGTCGACTAACGGAGTAATGTCTGTAGGTATGCTAACAGGTCGTCCTGCAGAGGAGATGCCCGGTTCTATGGGTGACCTTCTTCCCGAGCTCTTGCAACTGCACGAGCGAGTTCAGCAGGTGATGCAGGGCGTCGCCCAGGCCTTGCGGCCATCCATCTCCATGCCCGAAGGACTTGGAGAGCTTGCAGAGAAGCTGAAGGGAGCGCGGCGGCGCTTCCGATTATGGAAGATATCGGCCTGCCGTCAAGGCGCTAGGGAGGCCTGGGCCATGGTGAATACGCGGTACACGAAGGCTGACCCAAACCACATGGCCGAGGTCGGACCTGTGGGGCCCGATGGGAAGGAGATCCCTGTAAGCTTAGTATACGGCCAAGTAGAATTGGCCGCAAAGTATTCCCAGCAGGACTATAAGCTAGATAGCCTGTTAGATGGTATTGAAGAGGAATACAATCAGTCATAATGACTATGTAATTTTAATTGACATGTGTAATGCCTTCTAGCCGGATTGGAGATCGTTTTTCATGGCCGACCTTTTTGCTTCGACCTCGGGACCTGACGGTCCGGAGTGTGTCCGAATACCCTTGCGGTTATATAAGAACCGGGGTATGCATGGAGACCAGGCGTAGGGGTCATTAGTGCTTGAACAGACAAGTGCCCGACTAGTTATGTTATATTACATGGTTAGTAAGAAACATCTTCCAGGGAGAATAGTTCCGTTAGGGGTTCCTTTCCCTGGGAGGCATGCCCTAAAGTGCATGTCCATTCTGCGAGAAAGAGATGCAGGAAAAAACATCTGGGGGCGCATAGATAAATAAGTGAAAAAATCATCTTTAGTTCACCGACCGAATATTCCCTTAAGAACGCTAGCTTTCGGCTTCACCCAGTCTGAGGTACACATCGGGCTGACCCGGCAGTAACAATCGCAGAGGTGCTCCCTTTACCACCTAGCCGAACAATCGGGAACGTAGGGGTAAGCACAGGAGCCAGGCAACCCAGCTTGGCTAAAACTTAAGTCATATCGATACATATGATGGTGAATAAAAGGTACATGCGGAAGTGTGACACATGTGTTGGGCATGAAGCCCGTATAAGCTTCTGTTCAAAGAAGCCCCCAGTGAGCGCGGATAGCGCGTCACTTGATAGCCTTTAAAGGCTATAAGAGAAAGGAGGGGGAGAAGGAGAAAATGGAAGACAGAAAATATAAAAAATGGACAGAGGAAGGAGACGAACATAGAGTCCGGCGCTAGGCATAGAATCTTCGGAGACGGGCTGCATTCCATGGGTTCGGCTCGAGTCGGTTATCCGATGCATCTCACAGGCGGTACGCTCCACCAGTCAGGACTTGGTCAATTATGAAGGGACCTTCCCACTTGGGCTGGAGTTTGTCCTTTTTCTTGTCCGGCAGGCGTAGAACTAGTTCGCCAACATTGTAATTTTTGGCCCGTACTTCTCTGCTTTGATATCTTCGAGCCTGCTGTTGATAGAATGCGGAACGGGCTTTTGCCACGTCATGCTCCTCCTCCAAGGCGTCCAAACTGTCCTGCCGATCGAGCTCGGCTTCTCTTTCTTCGTACATGCGCACTCAAGGTGAGTCATGAATTATATCGCAGGGCAAAATTGCTTCTGCGCCGTACACCATGAAGAATGGTGTGTATCCGGTGGTGCGATTCGGCGTGGTCCGCAACCCCCAGAGTACGGAGTCGAGCGCCTCTACCCAGTGCGTGTTAGATTCCTTAAGGGACCGCACTAATCTGGGTTTGATGCCGCTCATGATAAGACCATTTGCGTGTTCGACCTGTCCGTTAGTTTGTGGGTGATAGACGGAAGCATAATGGAGCTTGATGCCCATGTTTTTGCACCAGAGTTTTACCTCATCGACCGTAAAGTTCGTACCGTTATCAGTGATGATGCTGTGGGGGACGCTGTAACGGTGTACGACCCCGGATATAAAGTCTATCACCGGTACGGATTCGGCCGTCTTAATAGGCTTGGCCTCTATCCATTTGGTGAACTTATCCACCATGACCAGTAAGTATTTTTTCTTGTGGGTTCCGCCTTTAAGGGGTCCAACCATGTCAAGCCCCCAGACCGCGAAGGGCCAAGTGATGGGGATAGTTTGGAGGGCGGTGGGTGGCATATGGCTTTGGTTTGGCAAAAGCTGGCAACCGACGCATCGTTGGACTAAGTCCTGAGCGTCTGCCCGGGCCTTTGGCCAATAAAAGCATGTACGGAAAGCCTTGCTTACGAGGGACCAGCTGCGGTGTGATGACCACCGAGTCCGGCATGAATTTCAGCCAGCAAGTTTCGCCCATCCTCCTCAGAGATGCACCTTTGAAGGACTCCGGTAGTGCTTTTCTTATAAAGCTCTCCCTCATGGACTTTATAGGCTTTAGATCGCCGCACTATGCAGCGTGCCTCATTTTGGTCTTCTGGGAGTTCCTGCCTAGTAAGATAGGCTAGGAATGGTTCTGTCCACGGGGCGATGACTGCCATTATTACGTGGGCTGAAGATGTGACTTCATTGGCAGAGTCTCCAATTATGTCAGTGTTGGCTAACGTAGCAGAAATTCAAAATTTTCCTACGTGTCACCAAGATCTATCTATGCAGAAACCAGCAACGAGGGGAAGGAGAGTGCATCTACATACCCTTGTAGATCGCTAAGCGGAAGCGTTCAAGAGAACGGGGTTGAAGGAGTCGTACTCGTCGTGATCCAAATCACCGATGATCCTAGTGCCGAACGGACGGCACCTCCGCGTTCAACACACGTACAGCCCGGTGACGTATCCCACGCCTTGATCCAGCAAGGAGAGAGGGAGAGGTTGAGGAAGACTCCATCCAGCAGCAGCACAACGGCGTGGTGGTGGTGGAGGAGCGTGGAAATCCTGCAGGGCTTCGCCAAGCACCACGGGAGAGGAGGAAGGAGAGATGTAGGGCTGCATCATATAGAGGAGAAGAACTCGCGTCTTATGAGCAGCCCAAACCTCAACTATATATAGGGGAAGGGGAGGGGCTGCGCCCCCTTTAGGGTTTCCACCCCTAGGGGTGGCGGCCAGCCTAGATCCCGTCTAAGGGAGGCAGCCAAGGGGGAGGGGGAGAGGGAGGCGCACCAGGATGGGCCTTAGGGCCCATCTGCCCTAGGGTTTGCCCCCTTCTCCTCTCCCTTGCGCCTTGGGCCCTTGTGGGGGGGCGCACCAGCCCACCTGGGGCTGGTCCCCTTCCACACTTGGCCCATGAAGCCCTCTGGGGCTGGTGGCCCCACTTGGTGGACCCCCGGGACCCTCCCGATGGTCCCGGTACGTTACCGATAAACCCCGAAACTTTTCCGGTGACCAAAACAGGACTTCCCATATATAAATCTTTACCTCCGGACCATTCCGGAACTCCTCGTGATGTCCGGGATCTCATCCGGGACTCCGAACAACATTCGGTAACCACATACAAACTTCCTTTATAACCCCATCGTCATCGAACCTTAAGTGTGTAGACCCTACGGGTTCGGGAGACATGCATACATGACCAAGACGTTCTCCGGTCAATAACCAACAGCGGGATCTGGATACCCATGTTGGCTCCCACATGTTCCACGATGATCTCATCGTATGAACCACGATGTCAAGGACTTAATCAATCCCGTATACAATTCCCTTTGTCTATCGGTACGATACTCGCCCGAGATTCGATCGTCGATATCCCGATACCTTGTTCAATCTCGTTACCGGCAAGTCTCTTTACTCGTTCCGTAACACATCATCCCATGATCAACTCCTTGATCACATTGTGCACACTATGATGATGTCCTACCGAGTGGGCCCAGAGATACCTCTCCGTCACACGGAGTGACAAATCCCAGTCTCGATTCGTGCCAACCCAACAGACACTTTCGGACATACCCGTAGTGTACCTTTATAGCCACTCAGTTACGTTGTGACGTTTGGCACACCCAAAGCACTCCTATGGTAACCGGGAGTTGCACAATCTCATGGTCTAAGGAAATGATACTTGACATTAGAAAAGCTTTAGCATACGAACTACACGATCTAGTGCTATGCTTAGGATTGGGTCTTGTCCATCACATCATTCTCCTAATTATGTGATCCCGTTATCAACGACATCCAATGTCCATGGTCAGGAAACCGTAACCATCTATTGATCAACGAGCTAGTCAACTAGAGGCTTACTAGGGACATGGTGTTGTCTATGTATCCACACATGTATCTGAGTTTCCTATCAATACAATTCTAGCATGGATAATAAACGATTATCATGAACAAGGAAATATAATAATAATCAATTTATTATTGCCTCTAGGGCATATTTCCAACAGTCTCCCACTTGCACTAGAGTCAATAATCCAGTTCACATTGCTATGTGACTAACACTCAAGGTCACATCCCCATGTGACTAACACCCAAAGAGTTTACTAGAGTCAATAATCTAGTTCACATT